>NC_053028.1:514464237-514683374 GCF_003073215.2 Triticum urartu | reverse complement strand
ATGGGATCTACATGACCACGAAGAAGGTTGCACACTACTTCTCTGACCATTCCATTACAGTCGTCAGCGACGCTCCACTGTCAGAGATCTTGCACAACAGAGATGCAACTGGTCGAGTGGCGAAGTGGGCGATTGAACTCCTTCCCCTAGATATCAAGTTTGAAGCAAAGAAGGCTATCAAGTCCCAAGCAATTGCAGATTTCGTCGCCGAGTGGATTGAACAGCAACTTCCGACTCAAGTTCACTCGGAGCACTGGACCATGTTCTTCGATGGATCTAAGATGCTGAATGGTTCCGGTGCTGGGGTAGTATTGGTCTCCCTCCGAGGAGATAAGCTCAGATACGTTCTCCAGATTCACTTCGATTCCTCCAACAATGAAGCAGAATATGAAGCACTCTTGTACGGGTTGCGCATGGCCATTTCACTCGGTGTCCGACGCCTCATGGTCTACGGCGACTCAGATTTGGTGGTTAATCAGGTGATGAAGGAGTGGGACGTCAGAAGCCCAGCTATGACTGGCTATTGCAACGCAGTAAGAAAGCTAGAAAAGAAATTCGAGGGGTTAGAGCTTCATCACATCCCCCGACTGAAAAATCAAGCAGCAGATGATCTGGCAAAGATAGGCTCCAAGAGAGAAGCCATTCCCAGCAATGTGTTTTTGGAGCACATCCGCTCGCCGTCAGTCCAGGAGGATCCTTTTACAGAAGAAGCCCCGCAACCGAAAAGTGCCACAGATCCGACTGAAGTCGAAATTCCCGCTGTGGTCGACCTGGTCATGGAGGTCTTGGCAATCACTCCCGACTGGACGATACCATACATCGCGTATATCTTGAGGAAAGAACTTCCAGAGGACGAAGAAGAGGCTCGACAGATCGTCCGTCGATCCAAAGCTTTCACAGTCATAAAAGGACAGTTGTATAGAGAAAGTGCGACAGGAATCGGTCAGAAGTGCATAACACCAGAAGAGGGTCAGATGATCCTTGATGATATCCACTCGGGGACCTGTGGTCACCATGCGTCCTCTCGGACCATTGTGGCTAAAGCATACCGAGCAGGATTTTACTGGCCAAGAGAAAATGAGATGGCAAAAGAGATAGTCGACAAGTGTGGAGGTTGCCAGTTCTACTCCAACATGTCACACAAGCCTGCATCATCCCTGAAGACCATTCCACTCGTCTGGCCCTTTGCTGTCTGGGGACTAGACAAGGTCGGTCCACTGAGAACAGGCAGGAGCAGATTCACGCATGTGCTTGTGGTAGTCGACAAGTTCACCAAATGGATTGAAGCCAAGGCTATCAAAAATCTTGATACCAGCACTGCTATCGGTTTCATCAGAGAGTTGATATTCAGATATGGGGTCCCGCATAGCATCATCACTGACAATGGGTCAAACTTCGATTCAGACAAGTTCAGAGCTTTTTGCGCCTCTCAAGGCACACGAGTCGACTACGCGTCGGTCGCGCATCCTCAGTCGAATGGACAAGCTGAAAGAGCAAATGGTCTGATTCTCAAAGGATTGAAGCCTTGATTGATGCGTGATCTCAAGCATGCAGCAGGCGCTTGGGTCGACGCTTCCGTCGGTTTTGTGGGGGCTGAGGACCACCCCGAACCGGTCGACCGGAAGAACGCCATTTTTCCTGGTTTACGGAGCCGAAGCCGTCCTGCCGAGTGATCTACTTCACAACGCCCCCAGAGTCGAGCTTTATAACGAAGATAAAGCAGAGCAAGCCCGGCAAGACGCAGTCGACCTCCTAGAGGAGGAGAGGGAAATGGCTATGATCAGATCGACCATCTATCAGCAAGACTTGCATCGATTCCATGCCAGAAATGTGAAGAGCCGAGCCTTCCAGGAAGGAGATTTGGTCCTCCGAGTGGATCAACAGAAACCACACAAACTTGCTCCTACTTGGGAAGGCCCCTTCATCGTCACCAGAGTCCTCCACAATGGAGCATATCACCTCTACAATGTTGATCACCAGATCGACGAGCCACGAGCTTGGAATGCGCAACTTCTCCGCCCCTTTTACACTTGAGTTCTCCCTTGGACGAGATGTAATAAGAAAAAATTTCTGCAGTTCATTTTTACCAAAGACAAGAGCATCCCAATAATTGCTGTCACTCTTGTTTTCATACGAAATCCCCCAGTGGGTGACTTAGCTGCGAATCCGTTTCGCCTAAGTTTGAAAAATCCTACCGAGTGGAGAGCAATCCTCCCACTCGGGGGCTTAGCTGCAGTCCGGTACTCGCCTAAGTTCTCCCACTTAGAGGCTTAGGTGCAGTCAGGCACTCGCCTAAGTTTGAAAAAATCCTACCGAGTGGAGAGCAATCCTCCCACTCGGGGGCTTAGCTGCAGTCCAGTACTCGCCTAAGTTCTCCCACTTGGAGACTTAGCTGCAGTCAGGCACTCGCCTAAGTTTGAAAAAATCCTACCGAGTGGAGAGCAATCCTCCCACTCGGGGGCTTAGCTGCAGTCCAGTACTCGCCTAAGTTATCTCACTTAGAGACTTAGCTGCAGTCAGGCACTCGCCTAACTTTGAAAAAATCCTACCGAGTGGAGAGCAATCCTCCCACTCGGGGGCTTAGCTGCAGTCCAGTACTCGCCTAAGTTCTCTCACTTAGAGGCTTAGCTGCAGTCAGGCACTCGCCTAAGTTTGAAAAAATCCTACCGAGTGGAGAGCAATCCTCCCACTCGGGGGCTTAGCTGCAGTCCAACCACTCGCCTAAGTTTGAAAAAATCCTACTGAGTGGAGAGCAATCCTCCCACTCAAGGGCTTAGCTGCAGTCCAGTACTCGCCTAAGTTCTCCCACTTAGAGACTTAGCTGCAGTCAGGCACTCGCCTAAGTTTGAAAAAATCCTACCGAGTGGAGAGCAATCCTCCCACTCGGGGGCTTAGCTGCAGTCCAACCACTCGCCTAAGTATTTGAAAATCCTACCGAGTGGAGAGCAAACCTCCCACTCGGAGGCTTAGCTGTAGCCCAGCGCTCGCCTAAGTATATAAAAATCCTACCGAGTGGCGAGCCAGACTCCCACTCGGGGGCTCAGCTGCAGCCCAGTGCTCGCCTAAGTGTTTAAAAATCCTACCGAGTGGCGAGCTAGACTCCCACTCGGGGGCTCAGCTGCAGCCCAGTGCTCGCCTAAGTGTTTAAAAATCCTACCGAGCGGAGAGCAAACCTCCCACTCGGGGGCTTAGCTGCAGCCCAGCGCTCGCTTAAGTGTTTAAAAATCCTACCGAGTGGAGAGCAAACCTCTCACTCGGAGGCTTAGCTGCAGCCCAGTGCTCGCCTAAGTACAGGACACAACCCAATCCGCAAGTCGACTGCTACCTTCTCCTTCGGAGCTGCGCCACAAATACAAGGTTATTCCGAGTGAAGATCAAGATCCACTCAACGAATCAAACCATGAAGATATTCAACGAGAAATCAAGATCAGATAAAGCCTAAAAGGTCCCAGACCTCAGATCAAAGTACTCGAGCCCTTGGCTCGGCGGAGTTTAACGGTTACAAATCCACTCAGCATTCCAAGGCAAATTTAAAGTGAAGCATAAAAGTTTTTCATTCCTCAGGAGGAGGACTGGAAGGGGCGACGAACTCGTCCAAGTCGATCCCGTCTGCAATACGAGTGGCAGCAGCAATAAAAGTCTCCATGAAGTCCTGAAAGTTGTGCTTCCTGGTATTGGCAACTTGGATGGCGGCCAGCTTTTCTTCTTGCGCCTCCTTGCAATGGACGCGGACCAGAGACAGAGCGACATCAGCACCACATCTAGCAGAAGATTTCTTCCATTCCGCCACTCGACCCGGGACTTCATCCAGTCGGACCATCAGGGACTCGAGGTCGTTCTGAAGCGTCGTTCCAGGCCAGAGTGATGTGTCGATCCGCGACATCGCAACCTTCAGCCGAGCAAGATAATCAACAACGCTGGTAACACGAGACTCCAGTCGGAGCACGTTCATAGCAGCCTCGTCCTTCACGAGAGAATTGGCAGTATCCAAGCCTGGCTCCACTCGACTGGTTTCCTCTTCGAAGCTCTGGCAGAATTCTGCAAACACGATTCAAGAATAAGACAGTGGCCGTACGCAGGCTTGGTAACTACAAGACAGCCGGGTTGGAATAATTACCTTCGAGCATGACGAACAGCTTCTTGGCGAGTCCATCGAGATAAGCCTCCAGATCTTTTACCTTCCCCGCCAGCTCACCCGCCTTGTCGTGCAGAGCCATCTTTTCTTTCTTCAGTCGACTGGCATCTCGATTAGCTGTCTCGAGAGCAGTTTTCAGTCTGGAGTTCTCCTGTTCAAGAGTTCTGACCGAAGCCAGTTTCTCTTCTGCGAGCTTCGTTTTGCTCGAGGCCTCCATCTGTGCCTCTGCAAGATCTTGATCCTTCTTCTTCAGAGCTTCCTCCAGTTTATCTGTGGCGCGTCGAGTGGAACCAACATCAAGAATGGACAAGAAAGAAAAGCCACCCGTTAAGAATGGAGACCCTCCCCAGCCATACCTTTTGCTTCTTATTGCGCCTTCTTCAAATTCTCCTGGGCAAGCTTCAAGTTAAGGTTGAGCTGGATCTGCTGATTCTCCAACTCAGTATAGCGAGCTACAAGTTCACATGATTTCTGTAAAAAGAAAAATCAGTCGACAGACGTCCAAAATAAGTTGCTTCCGAGTAACTAAGAGGCAATGATGACGTTTCTAAGACTACAGCCGAATCAAGAACATTCGACAGTAGTCTCGGGGACTACACCCAGTGGGTGCACTCAGCGTGCCCCCACTATAAAAAAAATCCAACTGTCGTGGTTCTAACTCTGACAGTGATGTAGGGGGGTAAGTATGGAGAGGCAAGATCTCAGCTATGGAGAAGTTGTAAGCACGCAAGGTTTACGAGTTCGGGCCCTTCTCGGAAGAAGTAATAGCCCTACATCTCGGAGCCCGGAGGCGGTCGACTGGATTACGCGCGTGTGAATTATAGGGATGCGAACCCTTCATACTGAGGAGGGGGGTGGCTTATATAGAGTTCGCCGGCCCCCTCCTGCCCTCAGTAATGCAGGGTTTTAAGGTACATTTAAGGTCGAGCGTTACTGGTAATGCCCCTAATAAAGTGCTATAATGACCATAAAGACTACTTAACAGCTGACCGTTTGCCTGCGGAGTGACTATAGGCCTCCTGGTAGTCGAGTGGTTGGCTTCATGGTCGAGTGATGGCTTCTTGGTCGAGTGTCTTGAACCCATCGAGTGGGATACCTTCAAGTCGATTGAAAGGTGACTTCTCCTAGGGATGTCCCAGGGTAGGGCACTTTGGACAGGCCCGTGCCCCTACCCTAGGTACATGGCTTCATCATTAGCCCCCGAATGGATCGAGGTTAGAGTGGGGAAAGAGTTGGAGATCTTTCCGACTGGTTCTTTGGGCTACGTGGGTGCCTCGTTTTGGGCCAACCGTCACGGATGACGTCATCAACCTCTTTCAGTCGCCTTGATCCATTCCAGGCCTTTCGTCGAGTGAATTTCTTTATGTGTGACATACCGAGTGTCGGCGCGAGCGGGGTCTTCTGTTTTAACAAGTTGTTCTGCGGCCCGCGGGTGTCGCGGGATTCGGATTTCGGGAAGCGCGCGGGACGGGAGCGGCCGCAGTAATCGGAAGCAATAAAGTGGAAGCTCCTCGATCCTCGCGTCGCCTTTTTCTCCACGTACTGCGCGCGCGTCTGCTGCGGGATTTGACTGGATAGCCTGGGCCTACCAGTCAGCCACTCGGAAGCGGCCCCTTATAAGTTGCCGGCTCGGGGTTTCCAAACAGTGCACTTCCTTCTTCCTCTCCCCCTTCGCGAGTTCCTCCGCCACCTCCGTTCTCACCCTAGCGCCGCGGGTCCGTGCAAGATTTGCCGGCGATGATGGCGAAGGACAAGACATCTGCCCTGGAGCGCGCGAAGAAGGCGGCAGCGCAGGGGAAAGGGAAGAGGTCCGCTCGGGGCGGATCCTCCTCAAGGTCTGCTCTGCCCCGAGGCTGGATCCAAGGCGATTGGATGCCGTCGGTGATCCGGCAAGAAGATCTCGACGACATGGTCGAGGGGGGGTCATTCCCCATGAAGCCGCGCGTCACCCGGGGAGAGAGATCGAACCTCACCCCCCGCGACGGTGAGTGCGTGCTCCTAGCCACCCATGTCGACCGCGGGTTTTCTCTGCCGCCCCATCCTTTTTTCCGGAGCTTCCTGAACTTCTTCGGAGTGCAGCTTCACCACTTCACTCGCAACTCCATCGTATACCTCGCTGCTTTCATTTCCATGTGTGAGGGTTTCTTGGGTTGCCGCCCCCATTGGGGTCTCTTCAAGCACATCTTTACCTGCCGTTCTCAATCGGTCAAGAAGGCCAAGTCGAGTGATGAAAGGATGCAGGTGATCCAGCTGTGCGGGGGCCTGGCGATCCAGACGAGGGGAAAGAGTTGTTTTCCATCCATCACTTTCCCGGAGTCTGTCCGTGGCTGGCAGGCGACCTGGTTCTACTATCAAGACCAGGCGACCCCAGGACAGTCGACTGGTCTCCCCCTTTCTCACTCGACCGAGCTGAAAAACCTGCTTCTCTGAAGGTGGCGCCGGAGGAAAGGGCCCAAGTCAAAGTGCTGGCCGGTCGAGTGGTTGAGCTTGTCCGTGAGGGCGTGACGGGTATGGATTTGCTGGAGGTCTTCCTCCGGAGGCGCATCCAACCGCTCCAGGCTCGTGACCACCCGATGTGGCTGTACTCGGGTCTCGACGACACCACTCGGATCCACCCGGAGGAGGTCACTGATGAGATGCTGGAGGGGTGGCTGTCGAGCATCACAGGAAACAAGGACAACCCCCGAGGAGCCAGGAGGGTAATTCCACTCGACAACTCGTATGACGTGGACCAGGTGTGTCTTTATGCTCCTGACTGAGATCTTGTTTTTCTTCAGTGGTCTTCTTTGAGTTGGTCGATTAACCTTTGTCTTGTCTGTTGTTTTTCAGGCGACTACTGAGATGTACTCGATGCCCAACGGGGCACAGGGGCCAACTGAGGAAGGGGAGGCAAGCGGAGGTGAGAGCGGGGACGATCAAGGCGAGTGGGAGTCCGACGATGAAGGAGAGGGAGGCGACGACGTCGACTCCAGCGAAGAGGAGGAGGAGGAGGTTGAACCCCCCCGCCCGGAGGGGCGATCCAAGCTCACACACGATCCAGCGCAGGAGCGTGGTGGGGCGACTGCTCCTGTTGGGCAGCCGTCGAAACGCCCTCGGACCTCTTCCCCTACGCCGACTGGAAAGGCTCCCAAACACCCACGCGCAGCGCCGTCCAAGCTGGCCAAGGCTCTGCCCAAGATGAAGATGGCCGTCCCCACCATTTCTGGGTAATAATAAAACTTGTTTTCCTTTGTCGACCGTGGACGGATCCTTGGTCGATCCATTGAGCCAACCGACTGACTTTCGAGGCTTGCAGTGCTGCTACTTCTGAGATCTCCGCCAAGGATGACGACCAAGAGATGGAGGATGCTGTTACCTCCAACCTTGGTACGATTACTGACGTTCCGCTTTGAGTCGACTAAACATTTATTGCAACCCCGGTCGATTGAATGTTTCCCTTGTAGCCCCTCCTCATGTTATCGATCTCCCGGATGACGACGACAACGATCCGTTGAGAGTGAGGAGGCACAAGAGGGCGTCGGCTGACAAGACCCCCCAACCCGCTCCGGCGTCTGAGGCCGTAGCTCGGGACGGTGGTGACACCACTCGGGCTTCTGTGACCTTCGCCATTCCTCTGGCGAGTGTGCGGCCCTCGACGTCGACTGCGGATCCGTCTTCGCTTTTTGCCGCATACCCCGTCCCTGAGGACCAAGCGGCTGCTGCAAACGAGGCTATACGTCAGGCGGGGATCATGATGGAGCAAGTGAAGTTGGCTCGGGAGGCCAGCCAAGCAGCTTATGACGCGAGCTCGGCTCTTCAGAGCAACGTCCAGGTCAGTCGACTCAACGCTTGGTCTGTTATGGTATGCTGTTTGAAGAATCTCTTTTCCGAAGATCTTTGTATCTGTAGATTCTGGCCACACGGTGGGCGCCAATTGTCATGGTTCTAACTCTGACAGTGATGTAGGGGGGTAAGTATCGAGAGGCAAGATCTCAGCTATGGAGAAGTTGTAAGCACGCAAGGTTTACGAGTTCGGGCCCTTCTCGGAAGAAGTAATAGCCCTACGTCTCGGAGCCCGGAGGTGGTCGACTGGATTATGTGTGTGTGAATTACAGGGATGCGAACCCTTCATACTGAGGAGGGGGTGGCTTATATAGAGTTCGCCGGCCCCCTCCTGCCCTTAGTAATGCAGGGTTTTAAGGTACATTTAAGGTCGAGCGTTACTGGTAACGCCCCTAATAAAGTGCTATAATGACCATAAAGACTACTTAACAGCTGACCGTTTGCCTGTGGAGTGACTATAGGCCTCCTGGTAGTCGAGTGGTTGGCTTCATGGTCGAGTGATGGCTTCTTGGTCGAGTGTCTTGAACCCGTCGAGTGGGATACCTTCAAGTCGATTGAAAGGTGACTTCTCCTAGGGATGTCCCAGGGTAGGGCTCTTTGGACAGGCCCGTGCCCCTACCCTAGGTACATGGCTTCATCACTAACCAGTTGTCCAGAGTCCGACGACCTTCCGAACTAGTCTGTCCGGGTTCCGGAATATCTTCTGATTGTTTGGAACCACCGTCCGATGCTCTGTGCGGAGGGCTGGTTGCGTCCCTTCGCGGGTGAATATTCGGCTCTTTATGAACGGCGATCCGAACATAGTCCGTCTCCGATATAGAAGAAGATTCGCCGTCCTGCTCCATGACTACCGTGATCTGGTGGGTGACTGGTGGAGTTTCAGTTTCTCCCTGATCGGTTTTTGGCCTGATCTGATCGTAATCTATGACGATTCCCAAAGCGGCGGTGCGATCTAGGAGCTCTTTTAAGGACGCAAGCTCGACCGGATCCATCTGCTTGGAGTGCTCGGAGTTTATGCGAAGGGGATTTTCAATGGCCCGAGAGGTCATCGTCGGCTTTGCGGCCGAACAGGCGATCATAGTAAAGTCGCCTAGCCGGAGGGTTTGGCCCGGGGCCAAAACTACACCTGCGGTGATGTTGTCTCTAATGACAAGGCGAGCCATCGAGCCTTTCATCGACGGCATAGTGGAATTCTCAATGAAAGCACCAATGTCGGTGTCAAAACCGGCGGATCTCGGGTAGGGGGTCCCGAACTGTGCGTCTAGGATCGATGGTAACAGGAGGCAGGGGACACGATGTTTACCCAGGTTCGGGCCCTCTCTATGGAGGTAATACCCTACTTCCTGCTTGATTGATCTTGATGAATACGAGTATTACAAGAGTTGATCTACCACGAGATCGTAATGGCTATACCCTAGTAGTCTAGCCTATGAATATGGTAATGAGTATATGTGGTGTCTTTTCTGGGCTATCCCCTTTGGTTTATATAGACACCAAGTGGATCTAGAGTTTACATGGAGTCGGTTACATAACAAGGAATCTTCGGTCGCCAAGCTTGCCTTCCACGCCAAGTAGAGTCCAATCCGGACACGGTGCAGTCTTCGGTCTTCATGTCTTCATAGCCCATCAGTCCGGCCCATAGATAACACGCCGGACGCCCGAGGACCCCTTAGTCCAGGACTCCCTCAGGCGCCGCCCCCCTTCCTAGTCCAATTCAGACTAGAGGGGGAGGGGGCGCGCGGCCTGCCCTGGCTGCCTCTCTCTCCACTAAAGCCCATTAGGCCCATATCCTCCCCGGGGGGTTCCGGTAACCCCCCGGTACTCTGGTATATGCCCGAACTCACTCGGAACCTTTCTGATGTCCAAACATAGGCTTACAATATATCGATCTTTATGTCTCGACCATTTCAAGACTCCTCTTCATGCCCATGATCGCATCCGGGACTCCGAACAACCTTCGGTTCATCAAAACACATAAACTCATAATACCGATCGTCACCGAACGTTAAGTGTGCGGACCCTACGGGTTCGAGAACAATGTAGACATGACCGAGACACGTCTCCGGTCAATAACCAATAGCGGAACCTGGATGTTCATATTGGCTCGCACATATTCTACAAAGATCTTTATCGGTCAAACTGCATAACGATATACATTGTTCCCTTTGTCATCGGTATGTTACTTGCCTGAGATTCGCGGTATCTCAATACCTAGTTCAATCTCGTTACCGGCAAGTCTCTTTACTCGTTCCGTAATGCATCATCCCGCAACTAACTCATTAGTGACATTGCTTGCAAGGCTTATATTGATGTGCATTACCGAGAGGGCCCAGAGATACCTCGCCGACAATCAGAGTGACAAATCCTATTCTCTATCTGTGCTAACTCAACAAACACCATTGGATACACCTGTAGAGCACCTTTATAATCACCTAGTTACGTTGTGACGTTTGGTAGAACACAAAGTGTTCCTCCGATATTCGGGAGTTGCATGATCTCATAGTCATAGGAACATGTATAAGTTATGGAGAAAGCAATATCAACAAACTAAACGATCATCGTGCTAAGCTAACGGAATGGGTCAAGTCAATCACATTATTCTCTAATGATGTGATCCCGTTAATCAAATGACAACTCATGTCTATGGCTAGGAAACTTAACCATCTTTGATTCAACGAGCTAGTCAAGTAGAGGCATACTAGTGACACTCTGTTTGTCTATGTATTCACACATGTACTAAGTTTCCGGTTAATACAATTCTAGCATGAATAATAAACATTTATCATGATATAAGGAAATATAAATAACAACTTTATTATTGCCTCTAGGGCATATTTCCTTCAAAGACCTGCTCGGATGGCACTCTTGAGAGCTATAAGGATCGCTGGGTGGTCTGGGTTTCCGGCAGCCTGCTGGCATTGACTTCACTGAGACGTTTGCACCGGTTGTCAAACCGGGCACGATCTGCACCGTTCTCCAGCTGGTGGTCTCTCGTGGATGGCCGGTCCATCAGATGGATGTCTCGAACGCTTTTCTTCATGGTCACCTTGCGGAGCAGGTTTACTGTGGGCAACCCACTGGTTTCGTCGACGCCACTCATCCTGGCCATGTGTGCTTGCTGTCTCGGTCTCTCTACGGCCTCAAGCAAGCCCCTCGCGTCTGGTACCAGCATATCGCCGGTTTTCTTCAGACACTGGGCTTCCATGTGACTCGCTCGGATGCCTCACTGTTCGTATACCACCATGGCGACACGACTGCTTACTTACTGCTCTATGTCGACGACATCATCCCGACGGCCTCCTCAGCAGCCCTTCTTCAGCAGATTACTCTTCGGCTGCGTGATGAGTTTGATATCAAGGATTTGGGTGCTCTCCACTATTTCCTTGGCATTGAGGTCGCTCAGCAACCCAACGGCTTCTTTCTCCATCAGCAGAAGTATGCGCATGAGCTTCTTGAGCGTGCCGTCATGTTCAACTGTCATCCTGTCGCTACTCCTGTTGATACGAAGGCCAAGGTTTCTGCTCTCGAGGGTTCGCCAGCGTCGGACGGTCCATTGTTGGTGCTCTCCAGTATCTGACCTCACCCGACCAGACTTGCAGTATGTTATCCAGTAGGTGTGTCTTCATATGCACGCCCCTCGTGACTCATTGGACGCTCATGAAACGGATTCTCCGCTATATCCGCGGCACGATGTCCCTTGGAATCACCCTCACGACGTCTTCCTCTATGGATATGGTGGTCTATTCTGATGCTGATTGGGCTGGCTGCCCCGACACACGTCGCTCCACTTCTGGCTACAACGTTTACATCGGTCCCTCACTTGCCTCATGGTCGTCCAAGCGACAACCGACAGTGCCGCGCTCTAGCGCGGAGCCCGAGTACCGCGCAGTGGCCAACGCCGTCGCCGAGTGCACCTGGCTTCGACAGCTACTTCAGGAGTTGCATCACGACGTCTCACATGCCACTGTTGTCTACTGTGACAATGTTTTCGCGGTGTACCTTTCTGCCAACCCTGTTCGTCATCGCCGGACAAAGCACAGCGAGCTGGACATTCACTTTATGCACGAACAGATAGCCCTTGGACGCATTCGGGTTTATGCACGAACAGATAGCCCTTGGACGCATTCGGGTTCTTCATGTTCCGACCGCACAACAGTTTGCCGATGTGATGACTAAGGGCCTATTTCCACCTTTTAGGAGTTCCGTTCCAGTCTACTCTGGCGACGCTTCGACTGCGGGGGTGCATGGCCCAAACCTCTTCTACATTGACGCCTCAACACTTATTGCTATACATTTTTACTGCACTGGTGCAGTAGGGCTGCGAGCTATACATCTCCAGGGATGAGCTCTAGCAGCTATGGACTTTGCAGTGCTAGTGTACATGGTGCACCTGAACTGCTCTTGTGGGTGGGCGTACGCCTGTCACTCTATCAGCCTATGCTAAACCGCGTGCACCACGAAGTTGCCGCTGTCCTCCTCGTCGTCGTCCCACCTGCCGGAGTCCGACACGTCCCTCCTCCGGCTGCCTTTCTTCGCCTCGAGCAGCGGCGCGCCGCCGTCGCCGCCATAGTCCAGCTGGCACGCCTCTGCCTGAGCGGACATCCTGTCGCACCGGATGAGGTGCTGCAGGACCTCCTTCATGGACGGCCGCGCCGGAGGGTTCTCCCCCGTGCAGATCACGCCGAGGGTGAACACGGCCAGGATGTCCGCCATGTTAGCCGGGTCTCGGATGTGCTCGTCGACCACGTCGTTGAACGGAGGGCCCTTTTGGTACCGCCGCCACGCCCACTCCGCCAGGCAGACGTCGGCGCCGCCGTCGTTCGCGACCTTGCCGGTGATCAGCTCCAGCAGAACCACGCCAAAGCTGTAGACGTCGACCTTCTCGTTCACCCTCAGCCTTGACGCATACTCTGCACAAGCTCACCCCAGTTAGCGCCACAATCAACAATGAATTTTCACAAGTTGAAATGGCAACTTAATGAATGAATTTGAGCTCCTCACCTGGGGCCATGTACCCGAACGTGCCGCCGATGGCTGACACGGACTCCAGCTCGCCGGACTTGACAAGCATCCGGGCGAGCCCGAAGTCGGCGATCTTGGCGTGGAACTCCGGGTCGAGCAAGATGTTGCTGGACTTGACATCCCGGTGCACGATCGACTGCGCGGAGTCGTGGTGCATGTAGCTGAGCCCCTTGGCCGAGTCGATGGCGATGGCCAGCCTCGTCGGCCAGTCCAGCGGCGCCGGCGCGCCCTGGCGGTCAAGGTGGTGCAGCCACCGGTCGAGGCTGCCGTTCTCCATGTACTCGTACACCAGCAGCTTCACGTCCTGGCTGGAGATGCAGCAGAGCAGCCTCACGATGTTGTTGTGCCGGATGTTGCCCAGCACCTTCACCTCCGCCTCGAACTCCTTGTCGAACTTCGCTTCCAGCTTCCTCGCGTTCCATATCCTCTTCACGGCCACCATCCTGCCGCCACCGCTGCCGCCGTGCTCCTCGTCGCCGCCGGCACGGGCAGGCAGGTGGATGCGGTACACCTTCCCGGACCCGCCGCTGCCGATCACGTTCTCCTCACGGATGTTGTTGAGCACATCCGACTCGGTGAAGCCCAGATGGGTGAACTGCGTCATCTTCCAGTCGGTCACCTCCTGCTGCTCCTTCCGCCGCCGGAAGAGCAGGCATGCGATGCCCACGCTGCCGACGAGAACAATGCCGGCGAGCATGGAGAAGAGGACGATCAAGCCCCTCGAGAGCTCGTCGCGGGCACTGCCGCATTTCGGGAGGTCTACCCCCGAGCCTTTCCTAGCACAGAGCCCGTGGTTGCCGACGAAGCTGCTCTCGTATGCCGCGCTCTGCAACGAGGGCAGCACCTCGCCGGTGAGCTGGTTTGACGACATGTCGAGCTTGTTGAGTTTCAGGTTATTGAAGTCCGGCGGTATGGCACCGGTGATTTCATTGCCGGATAAATCAAGGATATTCAGCGATGGAAGCAATCCGATGCTGGAAGGTGGAATGGTGCCGGACAGTCGGTTGCCGCTCAAGTTGAGAGAATTGAGCTTCTGCAACAAGTTGACTGATGCTGGTATGGAACCAGTTAGCTGGTTGCCGGACACTGACAGATCAGTCAGGTCGGCAAACTTGCTCATGTTGACCGGCAGATCGCCGGAGAGCTGATTGTTCTCCGCCTGGAACACGCTCAGCCCGGTTGCCGACGTTGGGAAGGAGCCAGAGAATTTGTTATTCCCCATCTCAATCCGCGTGATGTTCTCAGATAGCACGGCCGGCAGAGCCCCGGTGAAACCGTTGTTATGTATCATCAGAGTGGTCAACTTCGGAAATGACCATATCTTCGCTGGGAACTCGCCGGAGAAGCGGTTGTTGTAGAGCATGATGTTGTTCAGCAGGACGCAGTCGCCCAGGTTCTTCGGGAACTCGCCGGAGAAGTTGTTATTGAAGACGACGATGTCGTCGAGCTTCCCGTTGGCGCAGAGTGATTCCGGGAGCGAGCCGGAAAGGTTGTTGTTGCAGACCTCGAGGTTGACGAGCGGCGAGTGCTTCCCGAGCTCCGCCGGGAGCTCGCCGGAGAGCTTGTTCTCAAATAGCCGGATGTCACTGAGTTTGGGGAGCGTCGCCATGCTTGCGGGAATGGTGCCGGTGAGCTGGTTGGTGTACATGAACAATATGCTCAGGTTCTTGAGGTTACCGATGTCTTCCGGTATTTCTCCGGTGAGGTTGTTCGACGACACATCAAGCTCCATCAAATTCACCGCCGTGATATTGCGCGGAAGCTCGCCGGTGAGTCCGTTGTTGAACAGGTACACGTACTTGAGCTTTGGGAGCTGCAAGACCCACGCCGGGATCCCGCCGGTGAGATTGTTCCCCGTCACAGAGAGCATCTCGAGTTTCACTAGACTCGAGTAGGCCTTCGGGATCTCGCCGGTCATGTTCATGTCGGCCATCCAGAGGTAGCTCAGGTTGGTCAGCTTGGCGAACTCGGACGGCGCCGGCGCCGGCGCGAAAGGGTTCACGGCAAGCGTGAGCTTCTCAAGCCCGGTGAGCTTGCTTATCTCGGCCGCCGGGTACGCGCCGGTGAACTGGTTCGTGTCAAGAATCAGCGACTTCAGCAGCGGAAGCCCCGCGACCGCCGCTGGCACGGCGCCGGAGAAGTGGTTAGCCGAGAGGTTGAGGTGCTCCATCGCGGACGACAGCAGGCCGATGTCATCCGGGAGGGCCCCATCGAACCCGTTGTAGGAGAGGTCGAGGGACCGGAGCCGGGCGCAGCGGTAGAGCGCGGCGCCGGGGAAGGCGCCGGTGAGGTTGTTGTAGGAGAGGTCGAGGCGGGCCAGGTTCGCCAGGTCGCACACAGACCCCGGCACCTCGCCGCTAATGTTCAGCTTCTGCAAGGATAGCCCCGTGACGACTCGCCCGGCGCCGGCGCCCTCGCAGGCGACGCCGGTCCAGCTGCAGTGGTCGGCGTGGGCGGCGGGGTCCCACGACGCGAGCTGCGCGGGGTCACCCCAGCCCTTCTTGATGGCCAGGAGGGTGGCCTGGTCGCCGGAGGCGGGCTGCGAGCTCGACTCGCCGGCCAGCAGGAGGACGGCGAGGAGCAGGAAGGGGAGGGGATAGATGCTCGGCATTATTTTAGTCGGTGGAAGTTGCTTGGACGGCCGGTGAGGTAGTGAGGCTGACGGACGGAGCGGTGAGCTGAGGAGTGACGAGTGGCGATGCGCTCATATACGTGTGAAAAGGCTAGTGAGTCAACGAGTCGTCGGTGTGGGGGCGTGCGCGGCCCTCGGTGATGGTGGTGGTGGTGGGGGAGGGGATCATGGAATCGAATGGTTGATTAGTGGCCGCTTACTGAACGCTCATCCGGCTTGGTTCTGTCTGTGGATCTGCTAGTGATGAACGAGATGCTGGATGTTGCCATTGCATTATTGTTATTATTATCTGGTTATTGGAGTACGTTTCTCTTTTTGTTTGTATCTGAGACCATAGGGTGTGGCACCGTAAGGAGGGGAGCACTAAACTAGTCACGTGATGTCAGTCCACAAGAGTTCGGTAAGTCATGGGTGTATCCACCGGGTTTGGTTCATTTTTGGTGTGGCTATGCTGACACAAGATAGTCTACATAGCTTACCAAAATATATCTTCTATTGGCAAGTTAATAACATAAATAAACTACTCCCTCCGTCCCATAATATAAGAGCGTTTTTTACACTAGACTAGTGTCAAAACGCTCTTATATTATGAGACAGAGAGAGTAAAACCAAATAAGTTTAAAACAACGCAACAACAAACATAATTTTTACCTTTCCACCCGACGACAAGGGCAAACTCTCCCTTGAAACTTCATCAACGAGTCTGTGGATTTGCATCCCCTCTGCCTGCTAGTCCAGTGGTCAGCCATGGGGAAGAAAAAATTGGTGCCTCTGCTCTGGCTAGTAGTTCAGTTTGTTTTAGTCCTCGTGGGTGCGATGCTCAGGTGGATGGCGGGGCTTCTTCTTTGAGTTTGTCTTTCATGCTTCGATCCTCATGGAGTTCATCCGTCTAGACGTAGTCGACGGAGCTCTGGAGTAGAATCCTACTGTCTCCTTGGAGCAGCGATGTTAGAGTTACTTGTCGTCCGTGCACGATGGCAAGATTTGGCGTCAAGTACTTCAAATCTATTAAAGGGTTAACTGTGACGACTGCGCCTCCAGGGCGATGCTCCTTAAGGGCACGTGCACAAATACTTTCCCATTGTCATCAACAAGGTCAAGTCGGCTCTGGTAAGGGAGCGGCAACAACGACTCATTCCGGGACAATAGTGATCCTTCCGTGGTATGGGGCCTCGATGTAATTTTTATTATGTTTGAGTTGTTTTGTGTAGAAATATATTGTGCGGCTCTCTCCATCAGTTTGGATTACTGGAATAACTGGTTGGAATATGAATTCAATATGGTATTCGAGAAAAAAGGTCTCAAGTTCAAGATCCTATCAACATAGTATTAAAAAAGATTCACCTACCTCAGGATTTAACCTCCCATTTAATTTCTTCTTTCTCCATTTTGCTTCTTTCCTTGTAAATGATTGTTCTTGTCTATGTATGGCTTCTTTTCTTGCAGAAACAAAATAAAGATAGGATACTGTAATCTCTTGCATTCATCAGTCGTTAGTGGCAATATCAAAGGGAATATCTTAGATTTTATAAGATTATGTCGGAGTAATGGGCCACGGGTAGGCTAACCTAGGCCCAGAACCTTTCAAGACATCGGGGTAGGCTGCACCCCTCAAGACCCCAGGACGAAGAGCCGCCTTCTGAGAGTCGGCTGCGAGGCAGCCGATTGCCCGCTCGCGGCCGAGTCCCAAGGACGACTTCAGGATGAGCCGACTCCTGACTGGCGACTTCTAGAGAAGCCGGCCATGGGGAGTCGGCCCGCGACGCCAACACCCCCATGCCCTCATAAAGAGGGACGGGACAGGGAGTGGCCACAGTAAGGTCCACTCCCACCCTTTTCCAAGGGCAGGTGAGGAAGTCCTGGATTAGGGGGTGTCCGGATGGCCGGATTATACCTTCAGCCGGACTCCTGGACTATGAAGATACAAGATTGAAGACTTCGTCCCGTGTCCGGAAGGGACTTTCCTTGGCGTGGAAGGCAAGCTTGGCGATACGGATATGCAGATCTCCTACCATTGTAACCGACTTTGTGTAACCCTAACCCTCTCCGGTGTCTATATAAACCGAAGGGTTTTAGTCCGTAGGACAACATACAGAACAACAATCATACCATAGGCTAGCTTCTAGGGTTTAGCCTCTTCAATCTCGTGGTAGATCTACTCTTGTACTACCCATATTATCAATATTAATCAAGCAGGACGTAGGGTTTTACCTCCATCAAGAGGGCCCGAATCTGGGTAAAACTCCGTGTCCCTTGCCTCCTGTTACCATCCGGCCTAGACGCACAGTTCGGGACCCCCTACCCGAGATCCACCGGTTTTGACACCGACATTGGTGCTTCCATTGAGAGTTTCTCTGTGTCGTCGCCGTCAGGCTTGATGGCTCCTACGATCATCAATAGCGATGCAGTCCAGGGTGAGATCTTCCTCCCCGGACAGATCTTTGTCTTCGGCGGCTTCGCACTGCGGGCCAATTCACTTGGCCATCTGGAGCAAATCGAAAGCTATGCCCCTGGCCGTCAGGTCAGATTTGGAAGTTTAAACTACACGGCTGACATCCGCGGGGACTTGATCCTCGACGGATTCGAGCCACTGCCGAGCGCGCCGCATTGTCACGACGAGCATGTTCTAGCTCTGCCGCCAAACAGTGCCCTGGAGGCCGCACCCGCATCGGCTTCGACCCTTAATTCGGAGCCAACTGCGCCGATCGAGGATGGGTGGTTGGACGCCGCCTCAGGGACTGTGATCCCAACGGCGATCGAGCCGAACACCAGCCCCGCACTCCGCGAGACTCGTGACTCCATGGAGCCAGACTCCTCTCCGGACTCCGACCCCTCCGCGCCCCTGCCGATCGAATCCGATTGGGCGCCGATCATGGAGTTTACTGCCGCGGACATCTTTCAGCACTCGCCTTTTGGTGATATTCTGAAGACACTAAAGTCTCTCTCTTTATCAGGAGAGCCCTGGCCGGACTACGGTCAGCAAGGTTGGGATACGGACGATGAAGAAATTCAAAGCCCACCCACCACCCACTTTGTAGCCACTGTCGACGATTTAACCGACATGCTCAACTTCGACTTTGAAGACATCGACGGTATGGACGCCGATGAAGGAGACGATGAAGAACCAGCGCCTACTGGGCCCTGGAAAGCCACCTCGTCATATGACGTATACATGGTGGACGCACCAAAAGATCACAACGAGGAGCGGAAGGACGCACCGAAGGCTTGTTCCCTCGAGAAGCAGTCAAAGCGGCAACGCAAGCGCCGCCCCAAATCCCGCCTCGACAGAAATAACGATCACACAGACCCAGCGCTGGAGCAGGGCGAACCGCTGCCGGACAGCGGCAATCCGGATAATCAAACCGAACAAACGAATTCTATCAAGGATAATGGTCCGGACGATATAATGCCGGACAGGCACCCGGAGCAGCAGAATGCCCGTAAAAGGCTTGTTGCCACCGCGAGGAGCCTTAAAAAATAGAAGCAAAGGCCCAAGGCTGCGCAAGACACACTCCAAATCATATGGAGTAAAATACTCAACACAGCAGCAAGGTACGGCGACAATCGCCCCTCCAAGAGCTACCCAAAGCGGAAGCTGCTACCTGAATTCGATGAGGAGGCCTCAGACCCCCCACAACCAAATATCAAAGCAGCCACCTGGCCGGATAAACGACCCCTCTACCAACACAGAGCAGCATACAACGCCACTCACAATACAACACGTGACCCATGCGAGGGCTCGCACCCAAAGGACGGCGCAGCAAGATCCATCTATGGACCACGCAAGCGCGCCCCAGCATACAATGCAACACAACAAACATCCAAACAACGCGGTACACCCAGCTACAGGGGTGCCGCACACCCCTTATGTTTCACCGATGAGGTGCTGGACCATGAATTTCCAGAGGGATTCAAACCCGTAAACATAGAGATATACGACAGAACAACAGACCCTGGGGTCTGAATTGAGGACTACATCCTTCATATCCATATGGCTCGAGGAGATGATCTCCACGCCATCAAGTACTTACCCCTCAAGCTCAAAGGGCCAGCTCGTCACTGGCTTAAAGGCCTCCCCGAAAGCTCCATTGAAAGTTGGGAAGAGCTCGAAGACGCCTTTCAGGCAAATTTTCAAGGGACTTATGTCCGACCTCCGGATGCGGACGATTTGAGTCATATAACTCAACAGCCCGGAGAGTCAGCCCGAAAGCTTTGGAACATGTTTCTTACTAAAAAGAACCAGATTGTCGACTGTCCGGACGCCGAAGCCTTGGCAGCTTTTAAGCATAACGTCCATGACGAATGGCTCGCCAGACACCTCGGCCAAAATAAGCCGAGAACGATGGCCGCATTAACAAGCCTCATGACCCGCTTTTGCGCGGGTGAGGACAGCTGGCTAGCCAGATGCAGCACCAGCGACCCCAGTACATCTGAAGTTAGAGATGGAAACGGGAAATCACGGCGCAACAATAACAAACGCCGGAATAAAGAAGACAGCACGAAGGGCACGGCAGTAAACGCCGGATTCACAAACTCTCGGCCAGGTCAGCAAAAGCCGCCCTCTAAAGGCACCAGGGATGAACTGTCCAGCCTCAACAAAATTCTGGACCAAGTATGTCAGATCCATAGTACCCCTGGTAAACCGGCTAATCATACCCACAGAGAATGTTGGGTCTTCAAGCAGTCCGGCAAGCTCAACGCCGTACACAAGGGGGAGGATACACCAAGTGAAGACGAGGACAAGCCTCCCAAGCAAGACACTGGGGAACAAAAGAAATTTCCACCAGAAGTCAAAACAGTAAACGTGTTACACGTGATCAAGGGAAAAAACAACACGACACTCCCAGGAAAATATACCCAAGTGCCTGTCACCGCGAAGTCCTGCCACTGGTCGTCTCAACCGATCACTTTTGACCATCGCGATTACTTAGCAAGTATCCAACACGCAGGATGGGAAGCCCTGGTATTAGACCCAGTAATTGGCGGACATCACTTCACACGAGTCTTGATGGACGGTGGCAGTAGTCTAAACCTAATATATCAGGATACAATCCGCGGGATGGGGTTAGAACAACAAAAATTCGCCATAGCAATACTACCTTTAAAGGAGTAACGCCAGGCCCAGGGGCTCGTTGTACGGGCTCCCTCCTACTACAAGTTATATTCGGCTCCCCCGATAACTTCCGTCGCGAGCATTTAACCTTCCACATCGCTCCGTTCCAAAGTGGCTATCAAGCACTGCTCGGACGCGAAGCTTTCGCTCGCTTTAATGCAATACCACACTACGCCTCCCTCACACTCAAGATGCCCAGTCCACGTGGCATCATTTCAGTGAAAGGAAATATCAAGCGATCTCTGCGCGCCGAAGAGAGTGCGGCTGCCTTGGCAGCCGCACACTAAAGGCGCCCGGACCAGCAAAAGCATCCAATAGGTCATCAAGACCTCAGACACAATTAATCAAGTTCGGCGCCGCTATTTATACCGGATAAGTGGTCACACCCCTATTTGTCAATACAAGGGGCTCAATGCGCGCAGACAAGTGGCAATTTTTTCTCATCTTGAATTATACATGGTTTCTTTAAAACTATCTTTTTGCATGAAAACCTCTTCACCTAAATTCCTCTCTTTTACAGACGATCATCGTGCTACACCCGTCCAGGATACGGCACAATGGAGACACAGGCGCAGACGTGCAACAGGGACCCGCTCCAAGGATTCTTTTTAGATTAAGACCCTGCGTAAACCTTTTTTACTGTCTCTTGTTGATACATATCCACCATTGAGAAGGATGCTGACGTCTTGGCATGTGTCCACGCCAGAACAATGCACGTACCTGGACACAAGGGGCTTCTTACAAAGGCCATTATTTAGGCCCGGTTTATACCACAAAGACCGAATACCTTAGGGAGTGTTCGGCGTCGCGAGTTTGGCCTTATATGCATCAGCTCCGAATCATTGTCTTTGGTCAAATGTTGGGTTTGCCCGGCTCCTGTGTTTTGGTGCCTTACATTCCGCTTTACCGGCTAAGGTAGCACTAGGAGAACTACTGCGATTGTGCCCTGGTTCATCCAGACGAGCACCTCAGTAGAGAAAGCCGAAAACTGACTGTCATGATATAGCGTGAGACTGGTCAACCACTTGATGAACTGTTGGAATGTTAGAATTCCTCCGCCTTAACGAAGGGCCGTTTTCCGGCCAGGCATGTACGCACCCCGGGATCAGGAGAGTGCGGAGCCACCAGGGGCTATCTAGTAGCCCCACTGTCAAACTCCTATGGCTAAGTGAAAGTGCTAAAGCATTATAGTCCGGTTGCCTCGCTCGCTCCGCTATCACCTCCTTAATAGGACCAAGACGTTGGGTTAAGTGTGAACGCATGTTTTTTGCAAGCACCTCCGCATTATATGCGTGGGGGTTGAAGCCGACGGCCGCAATCTTTCAGGTTATACACATGTATACATAAACGGCCGCCCAGGAGGCATCATATTACTTTCAGGCAAAAGTATAAAAATAGCCTCATAAAAATTTATAAAAGCATTTCACTTACAATGAGATTACATATCACTCAAACATAATATTTTTTGAGCACTGGGTCTTTATCAAACAAGCACTCTCAAGAACTTCTTCAAAGTAGTGCTCAGCAGCCATTCGACCTATGGCCAAATCCCGCGCTGCAACAGTGGTAGCATCCATCTCCGCCCAGTATGCTTTAACATGGGCAAAGGCCATCCGTGAGCCCTCTATGCACGCCGACCTCTTCATCGCATTAATGCGCGGCACCACGTCAAGGAGCTGCTGCACCAAGCTGAAATAGCTGTTCGGTTTTGGCCTTTTTGGCCATAGCTGATCCACAACAGACCTCATGGCGAGTCCGGACAACCTATTCAGTTTGGCCCATTCGGCTAATTGGTCAGTCAATGAAAGCGGACGCTCGGGAGAATGGAATTGTGTCCAAAACAACTGGTCCACTTCACGGTCCGTCTGACCCTGGAAGTACTTGGCCGCATCGGCAGCGCTCGCCGCCAAATCCATATACACATCCTCCGAACTCCACAGCCGATCCAAAGAGGCATACCATGGATCTCCGAACTTCCTCCACAACATAAAGGATTTCCCAGCTACAATATCCCCGGCTTCCCGCAGCTCCTCCTTCTTCGCCCTCATAGTAGAGCGAATGTCTTTTCTCGTCGCAGCAGCCTTCTCAAGGTCCGAAGCCTTCGCTAGGTTTTCCTTTTCAAGAACCCGGCAATGGTCGGCAGCGGCTTTTAATTCTATGGCCATCTTGGCCATATTATCTCGGCTCTCGCCATGCGCGGCCTTCTCGGTTTTCAACTCTTCGGCCGCCTTCAAAGCAGCCGCATTACTAAACCTCGCTTGTTCGTTGGCCCGGGCAAGTTCTGCCCGCAAGGCTTCAACAGTGGAAGCTCCATCTGCAGTCACAACATATTAAAGATACTGGCATCATGCTTCTCTTACTATGTGGCGTTTACCAGACAATGACACTTACCCTGCGCCTCGTCAAGCCTTTTGTTAACAAGCTCGATGTCGGCGTCTGCCGCATCCAACTGCCGTTTTAAATGGGCAAACTCGCTAGTCCGGCTAGCCACCGGAGCTTCCATCACCTGCACATAGAGGCAGTATGGTTATTACCTGGGAATACGATCCTCTGTTTGTCGTCGTTTCCGACGACAAGCAGAGTCTCAGGGGCTACTATCTACACAGGGCACACCTAGCATGTGCAGGACTATCATACGTTATTTTACGTACCTCAAAGCCTGTCAGTAGACTCATAAAAGCTTCATGCAATCCGCTTTCGGCGGACAAGATTCTCTCCATCACCGTATTCATCAGCACACGGTGTTCATCTGAGATGGCCGCTCGCCCCACCAACTCCCTCAGAACATCCGATCACACACCAAACAGTGCCGGACTCTTTTTTCTGCTCTCTTCGGGAGCCGGACACTGGGAGCTTCGGGGGTCAATGGGATTATCTTCTGCCCTCACCGGACTCGGAGAGGCCCTCTGCGATGACACTTCGGCGTCACCCGCTTCCGGAGCGGAGGAGTCCGGAGGAGGCGTTTCGCTCTCCATCATCTCTGGAAGAAGATCCCTCGAAGACGAGCTCATTTGAGAGGGGCTAAGGCCCGAACTGCAAAAATAAATGCGATGGTTCTTTTCTCAGAATAAAAAGAGGGCACACCTGTACTATTAAAGTATTTCGAGTCACTTACGACTCGCTGGAGAATTGATCCCCCCGCGGACTTTGTGCGGCAAAAGCACCCCCCCAAGGTAGGACTCTCTGTGGGAGACTTCTTCTCCCGTTTGGAAGCATCGGCTTCCGAATCCCCGGGTGCAGTCCTTTTTCTCCTCCGTTCGTGTTCCTTCATGGAGATGCTCGCTCCCTCGGTTAGAGTGGGCAGCGTTGGGGGCCCGCGTCCGCCCATATTATCCTCCCCAGTATCTTCCTTCAAGGGCTCCGGGCAAGGTGCGACCTGGAGCATCTTTTCCAATACCGGATTGTCCAAACCCTCAGGGAGGGGGGCCGAACACCAAATCAACTTCGCCTTTGTTATCCAGTCCTGGTCAAAAAGCGAACTCTCAGAAATAACTTTGTAACAAATGAGAGATAGTATGTTCAGCTAGAAGATTCCTTACCTGTTCGGCGGCGCGGTTACTGCTCAGGCCCACGTCCTCGGTGATTTCCGGACACTCTACCTGAGGTCCTAAGAATGACTCGTACATCTCGTGCGTCAGGCCAAGGAAATTTTGAATGACACGCGGTCCCTCGGGATTGAACTCCCACAAGCGAAGGGGCCGGCGTTTGCAAGGCTGGACTTGACGAACCAGCATAACTTGTATTACCGCAACCAAACTAAAATCTCCATTGAAGAGATCTCGAATGCGGCTTTACAGTATAGGCACGTCCTTGGCTGGACCCCAGCTTAGACCTCTGCTGATCCATGACATCAGTTGTGGTGGAGGGCCCGAGCGGAAAACAGGGGCGGCCGCCCAGTTGGCACTTCTAGGAGCCGTGATGTAGAACCACTCCTATTGCCACAATTCAGACACCTCTGGAATGGAACCTTTGGGCCATAGAGTTCCCGTCATCTTGCGTATTGAGGCACCTCCGCACGCTGCATGTTGCCCCTCGATCATCTTCGACTTTACTTCAAAGGTCTTGAGCCACAGGCCAAAGTGAGGGGTAACCTGGAGGAAGGCCTCACACACGACAATAAATGTCGTGATATGAAGAAAGGAGTCCGGAGCTACATCATGGAAATCTAGCCCGTAATAAAACATCAAACCCCTGACGAAAGGATCCAGAGCAAGGCCTAGACCTCGGAGGAAGTGAGAGACGAACATGACGTTCTCGTTGGGTTCGGGGGAGGGGACGGCCTGCCCTCGGGCAGGCAGCCGATGCAAAACCTCGGCGGTCAGATACCTGGCCTCCCTCAACTTTTTGATGTCTTTCTTCATAACGGAGGAAGGAATCCATCGGCCTTGAAGGCTAGATCCGGACATGATTGAAGGTTTGGAGCTCCTGACCTGAACTTTGGGCGTTTGAGCTTGGGGTGGGAGAAGGATTCGATTGAGCACGGGAGGGAAAAAATAAAAGCCTTGTCCCTTTATAAAGAGGGTGCATATCAGGCGTCCTCTCCGTGGCCGTTTGGACTTGCCTATAGTCTAGGAGTCCTAGAAGCGGTTGGGTTACCCACGCCCATATTAATGAGAATCCCGGAATAAGGGGACACGATCTCTGCTTCGACGAGACGTGCCAAGGAAACCACCTCGCATGACACGCTGAGGTGGGACAATAAAACGATTCGAATAAAGGCTTGGCCGTGGTGCGATGTCGCACCATGGAATACGTCAGCAGATTAGATTTGTGTAAATATTATTCTCTCTATGGCAATATGTGGAAACTTATTTTGCAGAGCCGGACGCTATCTTTGTGTTCAAAATCTTCTATGAAGTACTTGGAGGAGGAACCCGCCTTGCAATGCCAAAGACAAACTGCGCGCCGGACTCGTCGTCATTGAAGCCTGGTTCAGGGGCTACTGAGGGAGTCCTGGATTAGGGGGTGTCCGGATGGCCGGACTATACCTTCAGTCGGACTCCTAGACTATGAAGATACAAGATTGAAGACTTCGTCCCGTGTCCGGAAGGGACTTTCCTTGGTGTGGAAGGCAAGCTTGGCGATATGGATATGCAGATCTCCTGCCATTGTAACCGACTTTGTGTAACCCTAACCCTCTCTGGTGTCTATATAAACCGAAGGGTTTTAGTCCGTAGGACAACATACAGAACAACAATCATACCATAGGCTAGCTTCTAGGGTTTAGCCTCTCCGATCTCGTGGTAGATCTACTCTTGTACTACCCATATTATCAATATTAATCAAGCAGGACGTAGGGTTTTACCTCCATCAAGAGGGCCCGAACCTGGGTAAAACTTCGTGTCCCTTGCCTCCTGTTACCATCCGGCCTAGACGCACAGTTTGGGACCCCCTAACCGAGATCCGCCGGTTTTGACACTGACAGCAGGCGTGGCCACAGTACGCCGTACCCGCAGAGATCTCCGCCCGGCGCGACACTGTTGCCATGCCGGCCCTAACGTCAGCCCTAGAGGGCGGAGTCCTGTGCCCATGACGGCCTGCTGGTACGACCCAGGGACGACGGGTCCCACCAGTCAGCGGACGTACGGAAGACGGCGAGAGCGCCACCAGTCGGCCCAGTTGGGAGTCGGCCCCCAGGAGTCGGCCGGCCCCTCCCACGGGCCCCACGCGCCATTAACCAGACGCGACAGGGAGTGGCCACAGTGATCGCCCGCCATACGGCGGAGCTGTCGCCACAACCCCATGACCGAGCCCGTGTCATTAGAGGCACGGCTACAGTAATCTACAGCCGGCAAGACCCGCCCGCGGCGGACGCGGCCTGTCGGCTCCGTACCGAGCCAGTCGGCGGGCCCCAGGAGTCGGCGGATAAGACGGCGGCCAGAGAGACTGACGGCTGGGCTCGCGTCCAGCCGGATTACCATTGTACCCCTGGGGGTAGGCCTATATAAACCCCCCAGGGCACCCATGCAAAGGGTTGGAATCCATTAGCACTAGACCAGATCATATAGGGAGGAGAGAGCTAGCCTTGCCTTCTCCTACCTCCAGGAAACAGCTCAAGGAGCAACCATGTACACACTTTGCCATAGTGATCATGCGGAGACCCCGCAGAGCAGCAGTAGGGGTATTATCTCCACGGAGAGCCCCGAAGCTGGGAAAGATTCGCCGGCGTGCATGCCTTCGCCTCATCCCGTTTCTAGGCACCGGCGACGTTCTACTCGCCCCCACCATGATAAGCCATCCTTTGGCATATGTCGCACCCAACCCCCGACATTTGGCGCCCACCGTGGGGCCTGGTGCACCATCATCCGTAGACCTGTTCTGGACGGGAACCCTTTTCCTCACTGGCGAGCGCAGCCAGCCCGGCACGCCAGACGGAGTTTGTGCCGACGCGCTGCATGGCGTGGAGATCGCTTGCGCAGCCAGCTGCCTCGCCGATCTTGTCGGCGAGGTTCGCCTCTTCGACGAGCCTACATCCGACGCAGGGACGGGCGGCCCCGAGAACCTCCTTGCGGGCCTCCTTGACCAACTCCACGTCGCCGGCGAGCCTGCCGTGGACTTGGAGTCTGTAGGCTCCACCGACCCGATGCTGGTCGACTCCGACACCGCGCCGCTCGACGCGTTCCCCACCAATGTGGTGGTCTACGACGAGCCGCTCCCTCGCGCGGAGAGCGACGGAAGCACCGTCACAGAGGTGCTCATCATCGATCATGACGAGCGTCTCGGCGGAGGAGCGCACCGCAAGACCTGACGGCGCCCATTCTGGAAGACGCTGAAGCAGAGACGTTGGAGGCGCGCCGCCTTCAGCTCGTCGAAGGCACGAAGAAGCTGGCTAGTATGAGACGCTTGTCAGAAACCTACCAGCGTGAGATGGATCACGCTGTAGGTGGCTCGCCAGCCCCAACTGGGCCCAGCCGCCTAGGCGTGGTCCAGCAGCGCGGCATGGCCATCGCCAACCTATTCGGGGCAAATCTCCCTATGTACGCCACGCCAGCGGAGAACATTCGAGCCGCCCAGGCGGCGGCGGACGAGCTGGACAACTTCGAGGGCGAAGAGCGCCGCCTGATGATGGAGCGAGTCCAGCGGCTCCTCGACGCGGCTGCCGCGCAGAATGAGGCCGGTTGCCGCACAGAGGCGCCGCAGCGACAAAACGACGACCCGCCTCCATGCCGAGACCAAGGCGCGACGTCTCGGACACCGACTGGCAGCGCCCGAGGAAGGAAAGACAAGGACCCGGCTGTCAGCCGCAGTCGGACTCGCATTACCATAGTGTGACCAAGACGGCCGCCCAAGAGCAGTAGAACAACGGGACGACTGTCCGCCTCCTCCTCCTTGCAAGGAAAGGCGAGTCTCCCCGCCGCCTGTTGACCATCCGACTCTGAGCGACCGCCTTGGCCGCCGAGAGGGAGTCGGAGAAAACGACGCCCGCCACCGGATCGACCGACTTCACCGATCCCTGGCGCCGGAAGAAGAAGATGAGTTAGGTCCGCCTTGTTTCGGGCCCCGCATTCGAGACGAGCCCTTTCCCAAAGGGTTCACGCTCCCAAGAGACACGCCCAAGTACACCGGCTCCATGAAGCCAGAGGACTGGCTGGTTGACTACTCCACGGCCGTCAACATAGCGAACGGCAACAAGCGCGTTGCCGTAAAATACGTTCCGCTCATGCTCCAGGGCACGGCCCGGACATGGCTGAACAACTTGAAGCCCCGCAGCATCAACAGCTGGGTCGACTTCACCGATGCATTCGTCCGCAACTTCACAAGAACGTACAAGCGTCCTCCCAAACCTCGCCAGCTTTCCTTGTGCGTGCAAGGCCCCAACGAGTCGACTCGCGACTACCTCACGCGTTGGGCCGAGCTCCAGAACTCTTGTGAGGGCGTGCACGAGGTGCAGGCTATCGAGTACTTCACCGCCGGGTGCAGAGAAGGCACCCTCCTCAAGCACAAGCTCCTCTGCGACGAGCCAGAAACCCTCGACGAGCTGCTGATCATAGCAGACAAGTATGCCACGGCCGACTCCTCCATGAAGGCGGAGATTCAAGTTAGTGCGACTGGCAAAGTGGCCCCTCAGGCTCCTAGAACTCCGTCTGGAGATGCCAGTCGGCGACAACAGCAGAGCGACCACAAGCGCAAGGCCCCACAGCCGGCTTCCAACAGCCGGCAAGTGGCGACAGTCGAAGACCAGCAGCCGGAAGGGCAGCCTCCACCCAAGCGACAGAAAGGCGGCAAGCCCAACTGGTTTCCGGCTTTCTCATACGAGGAGACTCTGGATGGTCCTTGCAAGTTCCACAGCGGCGCGAAGCCGTCGAATCACACCACCCGGAAGTGCCACTGGCTCACCAGGATCGCCAAAGGAGACGGCCTCCTGCCTCCCCCGCCTGCTGGGCAGCAGCCTCCGCCTCCGCCCCAGCAGCCGGCTGTCAGGCCTGTCGGCGCAGTACAAGACGAGTACCCCAAAGAGCACGGAGCCTACGTGGTATTTACCAGCGTGGCTGATGATCGATGCAGCAGGCGGCTGCAGCAGCGAGAGGTGAATGCAGTAGCATCAGAGACACCATAATTCATGCACTGGTCCGAGAAGCCTATCAGCTGGAGCAGAGCTGATCACCCGGAGGTGATGCCGAGTCCGGGTTCCTATGCCTTGGTCTTGGACACCACCTTTGCCACAGATAGACGAGCTGCTCGTTTCTCACGAGTTCTGATAGACGGAGGCAGCAGCATCAACATCATGTACAAGGACACCATGGAGAAGTTAGGAATCAAGCAAAGACAGCTTCAGAACAACCGGACTGTGTTCCACGGCATTGTTCCTGGCCTTTCCTGCTCACCAATCGGCAAGATCCTGATTGACATCCTCTTTGGAGACAAAGATCACTTCCGCCGAGAGTCAGTTTGGTTTGAGGTAGTGGATCTCGAGAGCCCATACCATGTGTTACTTGGCCGACCCGCCTTGGCCAAGTTCATGGCGGTCCCCCACTACGCCTACCTCAAGATGAAGATGCCTAGTTCCAAGGGGATTCTGACCATAGCCGGCAACTACCGGAAGTCGTCTGCCTGTGCGGATGAAAGTAGTCGGTTGGCTGAGTCCCTGGTGATCGCGGCCGAGAAGCGTCTCCTTGACCGGGTTGTGGCGATGGCCGGCAAGCAGCTAGAGGTGTCGCCTAACCCCAAGGAGTCGGAGGCTGAGGGTTCGTTCAAGCCGGCCAAAGAGACAAAGAAGATACCCTTGGATCCGGGGCACCCAGAGAGGTACGCTGTCGTAGGCGCAAACCTCGACAGCAAATATGAAGGCAAGCTCGTCGATTTCCTCCATGAGAATCGGGACATCTTCGCATGGTCCCCCAAATACATGCTAGGTGTACCGACGGAATTCGCCGAGCACAAGTTACATGTCCGATCTGATGCAAAGCCAGTCAGGCAGCCCTTGCGCCGCCTATCAGAAGAAAAGAGAAGAGTTGTCGGAGAAGAGATAGCCCGACTCCTAGCAGCCGGCTTCATAATGGAAGTATTCTTTCTAGAGTGGCTAGCCAACCCGGTCCTGGTACTGAAGAAGAACAAGCAGTGGCGAATGTGTATTGACTACACAAGCCTCAACAAGGCTTGCCCGAAGGACCCATTTGCTTTGCCAAGAATTGATCAGGTGATAGACTCCACAGACGGATGCGAGCTGTTGAGCTTCTTGGATGCATATTCAGGATATCACCAGATCAAGTTGAACCCGGCTGACAGACTGAAGACCGCCTTCATCACACCGTTTGGAGCCTTCTGCTACCTAACCATGACGTTCGGCTTGAGGAATGCCGGTGCCACCTTTCAGCGTTGCATGCAGAAGTGCCTCCTCAAGTAACTCGGCAGAAACGCCCACGTCTACATGGACGATGTGGTGGTGAAGACGGAGAAGCGTGGAACACTACTAGAAGACCTCAAGGAGACCTTTGAGAACCTGCGCCGATTCCAGATCAAGCTCAACCCTGAGAAGTGCATCTTCAGAGTACCATCCGGCCAACTCCTTGGCTTCCTGGTCTCTGAACGCGGCATAGAGTGCAACCCTGTAAAGATCAAGGCCATTGAGCGGATGGAGGTACCCAGCCGACTGCTGGACGTGCAAAAATTCACTGGCTGCTTGGCGTCCATTAGCCGATTCATCAGTCGGTTGGGCGAGAAAGCTCTCCCCTTATATCAGCTCATGAAGAAGACCACTTTTTTCGAGTGGAACCACAAGGCGGACGAAGCCTTTCGCCAGTTGAAGAAGATGTTGACTACTCCACCCGTTCTGGCGGCTCCGACTCCTAAGGAGCCCATGCTCCTGTACATCGCTGCCACCAGCCGGGTAGTCAGCACAGTCATTGTAGTGGAACGCAAGGAGGAAGGCAAGGCACTGCCTGTCCAGAGACCGGTATATTACCTGAGCGAAGTGCTGACGACCTCCAAGCAGAAATACCCCCACTACCAGAAGATGTGCTATGGCGTGCACTTTGCCGCCAAGAAGTTGAAGCCTTACTTTCAAGAGCATCCAATCACTGTGGTCTGCACGGCCCCACTTGCCGAGATCATCGGAAGCCGAGATGCTTCTGGCCGAGTGGCCAAATGGGCCATAGAGCTGGCTCCCTACACCATCTACTACCAGCCCTGCACCGCCATCAAGTCACAAGCACTGGCCGACTTCCTCGTCGACTGGGCCGAGACCCAGTACCTACCACCAGCGCCCGACTCCACCCATTGGCGGATGCATTTCGACGGCTTCAAGATGCGCACCGGCTTTGGAGCCGGTGTTGTCCTCACTTCTCCTAAAGGCGACAAGCTCAAATACGCACTGCAAATCCACTTCGCCACCTCCAACAACATCGCCGAATACGAGGCGCTCATTCACGGGCTCCGGCTTGCCAAAGAACTTGGCATTCGCCGGATCCTGTGTTATGGCGACTCGGACTTAGTGGTCCAGCAGTCATCTGGCGACTGGGACGCCAAAGATGCAAACATGGCGAGCTACCGTTTCCTCGTGCAGCAACTCAGTGGATATTTCGAGGGGTGCGAGTTCCTCCATGTGCCAAGAAATGACAACGACCAAGCAGACACCCTGGCACGAATCGGTTCCACCCGCCAAGCAATACCATCCGGCATCGCCCTTCAATGCCTCCTCAAGCCGTCTGTCAAGCCTTCACCAGAATCAGACTCCATCTTTGTGCCGGCTCCTCCTGAAGAAGTCAGATCCAACTCCAGAGCTCCGGCAGACGGTACAAGGATTTTGGCAGATGGCTCCAAAGCCGCCACAGTCGAAGCCGGCCCAGGGACTGCAGAACCCGGCCCGGGGACCGCGGCGGCCAGCCCGAAGACTCCAGAACTCGGCCTGAGGGCTGCACTAGTCGGCTTGGGGACTTCATTAATCCAGCAAGCGGTTGCTGACTCCAGCCCGCCGCCTCCCAGCCCAGCCGCCCTCGTCCAAGTCGCAGTTCTGGCAGTCGAAGAAATAGCAGCACCCTCATGGGCCCAGCCCATCCTCAAATACCTGGTGAGAAAAGAGCTGCCGACTGATGAGATCTTAGCTCGGCAAGTACAACGCCGAGCGGCAGCCTACACCATAGTCAACAGAGAGCTGGTCAGGCGCAGCGTCACTGGTGTCTACCAGCGCTGCGTAGAGCCAGAGCAAGGCCAAGAAATTCTCAAAGACATCCATCAAGGCGAGTGCGGCCACCATGCGGCTTCAAGAGCACTCGTCGCCATAGCCTTCCGACACGGTTTCTTTTGGCCAACGGCCTTAGAAGAGGCCATGGAATTGGTCCAAAAATGCAAAGGGTGCCAGAAGTTCCGCTCCAAGCCGCATCAGCCGGCTTCTGCACTCAAAACCATCCCCATTGCCTGGCCCTTCGCAGTTTGGGGCCTAGACATGGTGGGACCATTCAAGACGGCACGAGGTGGCTTAACTCACTTACTTGTCGCGGTGGACAAGTTCACCAAGTGGATAGAAGCGAAGCCAATCAAGAAACCGAATGGTCCGACTGCCGTGACTTTCATCTCCGACATCACAATTCGGTACGGCGTACCGCACAACATCATCACCGACAATGGCATGAATTTTGCCAAAGGTGCCTTGGCTCATTTCTGCGCGACACAGGGCATCCGACTGGACCTAGCGCCCGTCGCCCATCCACAGTCAAACGACCAGGTGGAGCGAGCAAACGGCCTCATCCTGTCCGGCATCAAGCCCCGACTGGTCGAGCCTCTGGAGCGCTCGGCTGGCTGCTGGCTCGATGAGTCGCCAGCCGTCCTCTGGAGTCTGTGCATGACTCCAAACAAGTCAACCGGCTTCACGCCTTTCTTCCTCATCTACGGTGCTGAAGCCGTCATCCCAACGGACATAGAGTTCGATTCCCCGCGAGTCACCATGTACACCGAGGAAGAAGCAGAAGAAGCACGTCAAGACGGTGTCGATCTGCTGGAAGAGGGCCAGCTGTTGGCACTCAGCCGGTCCAGCATCTACCAGTAGAGCCTGCGCAGATACTACAATAGGAAGGTCAGGCCGAGATCTTTCCAAGAGGGCGACCTTGTGCTCCGACTGATCCAGCGAACGGCCGGCCAGCACAAGCTGTCGGCGCCTTGGGAAGGCCCCTTCATCATTAGCAAAGTGCTGGGCAACGACTCCTACTACCTGATCGACGCTCAGAATCCCTGAGCACGCAAGAGGGACGACTCCGGCAAAGAGACAGAGCCGCCATGGAATGCAAATCTCCTTCGAAAATTTTACAGTTAAACGCAGTATGTACCACGCTACCCTTTGTATTAAAAGTACCAAGACTTTGCCCCCCCCCCCCCGAGAAGAGCTCGAAGACTGCCCTCTTTTATCTATATGATAAGAATTATGCCTTCGAGTATATTACTCTTTGTTATGCCGTTTGGCACCAGGTTCCACTAGTCGGCCCGGGGACTTGCCGCCCTGCGCTATGAAATGCTTCCTGCAGCCGGACAAGTAGTGTGTGGCGCCTAAGCTGTCTCCTGTCAGAAGCCGCAGCTTGTAGAGTGACTGTCTGGTGGGCAGGAGTAAGGAAGAATGGGCGTCCACATGAAAAATGACTAAGGACTCAAAGCATAAACATAGCTTAAAGCCGGCTTCCAGCCTTTTTTCACAAACCGACTCTTGAACAGTTGGCTTGCCGCCTTCTATCCGACTTGCTAAACAACTCTAAAACAGCTAAGTACCTGCCTTCCCAAAGTGACCAAGAATTTGATCCAGCAGCAGTCCGCGGAGTGGCTGTCCGACTGACAAAGACGGCAACTGAGGGAAGGCGGCAAAGGAAAAAGCCAAAAGAGCAATGAGCAAAAAAAGATAGAAGTCGGATGAATATTTACATAACAAAGGCCCTTGGCCGAATCTTCGAGCAGAATTTCAAAATACACCCCACGGGTGGAATTGTGCGAATTAACAAGTTTTTCAAAGACTATTAAAACAGGTAAAACAAAGATAAGGTGGCAGCCTAGGAGGCGGCAGACGGGTTCGGAGGATCAGAGGAGACGGCGGTGTTGGATGTTGGGGCGGCCGACTTGATCACCTCCGGCGGCAGTCGGCTCGGGCGGGCACGGCTCGTTGCTGGAGGCTGGCCGTCCGCTCCGTCTTCCGGTGCCTCCGTCTCGCTTCCATCCTCCGCCTCGTCTTCCTCCTCGACGCTGGAGCCGATCACCTCCGTAGAGTCCTCGCCGTAGTCTGGGTTCATCCCAAACCACTCCGGCGGTACCTCCCCGCCGTCTTCAGCCCGCTCGGGGATAAAGATGCTGGTGTCGGTGTACTCGGCGATCGCCGCCGCACGCTTGACAAGGGCGTCTTCCGCGGCTGCCAGCTCCGGCTGGGCCTCTGACCGGAGTGTGGCCAGCCAGTCTAGGTCCAGCCCTGGATACCACGCCTTGACGAATTCTAGGGCTCGGCGTGCTCCAGCCTGGGCCGAGGAACCCTTCCAGGCCTCAAGACGGCCAGCCGCGACCTCGAGCCAGTTGGCAGTCCGAATGGGGGTGCGCGGAGCCTACATGTCTGGCCACAGGGCAGCGACCGTTTGGGCGCCGACACGTTGAAGCCGGCGCAGCATCCGGTGGGCCGGCCGCAGATGAGCCCCAATGCTCAGAATATGCTCGTCAAGGGTCCGGGGGGCATCGACGGTGATCTCCGCGCCATCCGCCCTCCACTCCTCGCGATCAGCCTCGATAGCTTGAATGGCGGCCTGCGAGTGGTCAGGGAAGAAGTCTGCCAAGACGGAAAGAATGAAGAACAAGTCAAAAAACCAGGAGTCGGCTCGACCTATAGTCGGCGGCTCAAAGAAGAAAAGCAAAGAAGCTCACTGTCGACGAGGTCCTCGATCTCGTGGAAGCCGGAGGCCAGCATTGCCTCCTTGTCAGTCCAGGAGGAGCGCTCGCTCGTGAACTCGGCCACGAGGGCGGCCTCCTCCTCTTCCGCCTCCTTCTGCGTCTTCTTAAGCAGCTCCTTCTGCTCTGCCAATTGTGCGGCCAGCAGATCGCGCTCTGCGGCGAGCTTGCTGCACTCCTCCCCCTTGGCGCGCAACGCGGTGTGGGCTTCGCTCAGCTACTATTGAAGAGTGGCGTTGGCCTCTGAAGAGAAAGAAGAAGGAGGGCGTTAAGTCATCAAGAAAGAAGGTCGCTGGGGAGATCCGGCCCGACTGCTCAGCAGTCGGCCCGAATCTCGGGGACTACAGCCCACGGGTGCACCAGCGCGCCCCTGCAAAGAAGAAAAAGGACTCACTCCGGCTCTCCGACAAGTCGGCGGTCTGCTTGCCCAGCTCTTCAACGTTGCGGTTGAAGGCGGTGACACGGAGGTTGTGATAGTCCTGCGACAAGTATTTCAGACAAAAGTTAGCACCCGGAACTCACCAATTAGAGTTCCGGGCCGCATGCTCAGCAGCCGGCCCGAAACTCGGGGACTACACCCAGTGGGTGCGCTGGCGCGCCCCCACAGAGAGGAACAAGAAAACAAAGACAAAGGAGAAAGCATACCCGGATGGATGCCCGCGACGCCAGGTGCGCCTTGGTGCAGTTTTGGATAGCATCGCTCTCAGCTCGCAGTTTTGTCTGGACATCCAGAAGCGCCTGGTTTAGCGGGCCCGTGCCGCCTCCTCGCACCAACCCAATAGGCGCGGCGCTCGTCGCTTCGGCGTCTAGGATCGTCGAGCTGGCGGTGCCGGTCTCCAAGGGGTGTGGCGCCGAAGTCGCCTTCTCAAGACGGCGGCACGTTGGCGAGCCGACTTGAAGGAGTAGCCTTGCCACGGCCTCGTCTTCAGTCGGCGGCAAGGGCGGGTCCGCCGGCTGTTTGCCTTGCGCGCTTCTAGACAGTGGCGGGGGTGGCGGTGGCGGCACGACCGCGTCTGGCATGGAGGCGTCGCCGCCGCCCCTCTCCACGATCGGGAACTCGCCGCCGGCTTCCCCTGACTGCCACATGAACTCCGGGGGCGGCGGTGCAGAGTTCGAAGGGGTGACGAACACCGCCGACCGCCGGTGCGCGACTTCCTTAGCCTGCCGCCTTGCCACGACGACGACCTCGGCCTCCTCCATCTTTTTCAGGGCGGAGGCCTCCACCTTCTCAGCCTCCGCTTTCTCCAGGCGGGCGGCCTCTTCCTCCTCGCGCTTCTCCTGCGCGTTCCGCTCTGTCGCCTCCCGGAGGTCGGTGGCGGGGGCAATCCGCTGAGTAGTGGCAGACGTCTCCGCCGACCCCATAACGGAGGCGGCGGCAACCCTCTCAAGAGTGAGGGGAGCCCTAAAGCGAGGGAAGCATATGAAAGACTCAGACAAGATCAATATAGAGAAAATAAAGATAAGGGATGAAGGCGCTTACACAGAGACCAACGGCGGCTTCTTCACTTCCTTGCGGAAGCGGTTTGCTTTCGTGGCTACCTCTTCCCGCTTGGTCGCGGCGGTCGCTCCCTTAAACTTCTTCGACCGGCCACCAAGTGTACTCGGCCCGGCCCGGCGCTTCCTCGCGCCACCTTGAGCGTCCAAGACGGCGGAGGAACTCGTGCTTGGCTGGCCAGCCTTTGGCTGGTGACGCGGGGCGACTTCCCCCTCAGCATCGTCATCAGGCCAGTCGGCGAAAGTGGCCGCAGGCCTGGAGCCGCCCGCTTCTCCTCCTCCTCCCTTGGCGTCGGCCTCCATAGCCGCCGCCCCCAAGTCAGGATCATCGACGTCGCTCTCCGCCCGATCGGGGACAAACTGACGAGCCGGCCCCGTGGTGCCGAACGAGGGAGGAACGAGAGGGTTCTGATTCAAAACAAAAAACGGTCAGACTGGACAAGTCGGACTCGGCAACAAAAGAAACAGAAGAAGAAGGAAGACGACTTACAATAGGCGGGGGTTTGGCGCGTGAGTACGGCTCCTTGCCGAACCGCCAATCCACTGAGAGACCGCAGTTCGCGATGTAGTTCACCGTGTTCACCACCTCCGCGTGAGGCATGTCCCTGGAGCACATCCCACTCGGGTCCCGATGACTGCTCATCTGGTAGATCAAGTGAGGTCGGCCTTGGAGTGGGAGGACTCGGCGCGCCACGAAGGCGGCCAGCAAGTCGGCCCCGGTCAAGCCCTCCAACTGCGTCAGCACTCGGAGTCGCACGACGGCAGCGGCACCAGCAGGAGACAACGTATTGGCTCGGTGTGACCAGCTGGGGAGCCTTCCAGCCGGCGCGCCAGCTTCGTAAGCCGGCAGGTTGACCCAGTCGCCTTCTGGGGCAACGTTCTTCACATAAAAATAGGACCGCTGCCACATCTTCACCGACTTAATCAGTGTGATGGTGGGAAACGGATTGTCGGCCACTAATCTCCGCATTGCGATAAACGCACCGCACTGGGCCGACACGCCGGCGACGTGTGTACCGAGCTTGGACTGGAAGAACTCACCCCAGAGCTCGATGGTGGGGAGAACGCCGAGGAAGCCTTCGCACAGGGTGGCGAAGGCAGGCAGCAGCACCACCGTGTTCGGAGTAAGGTGGTGCGGCTGGAGCCCGTGGAACTCCAAGAAGGAGCGGAAGAAGCCGCTCGCCGGCAGCCCCAGGCCGCGCATAAGGTGCGAGCGAAATATGACCCGCTCGCCCTCCTCCGACGCCGGCGATATTTCCCCCTCCGGCGCGAGGCGGACCCGCACTAAGCCCCTGCCGGGCAGCCGCCGTGTCTTGCGGAGGATCTCGACGTCGTCGTCATCAACCTCGGAGCCGTCCCACACTCCAGAGCGCACAGCAAGAGGCGCGGCGGCGGAGGAAGAGCTCATCACTGTGGGCGCGGCGTGGTTCGGAGCAGCAGCGGCGAGAGGAGGAAGAAGCAAGAAGGAGCGAAAGGGAGTAGGGAGGATGGGCGCGCGTGCGTCGCCGCCCCCTCCTCCCGCCTACTTGTAGGCTTGTGGGCTGAGAAGCCGAGGGGGCGGTCGTAGGATTAACTGTGCCCAGGCCCCCATGACCCCACGATTTACCACACGAAGTTACTGCGTGCAATAACCGTGCGAAACCCCAACCGTCCGCACGGCCACAACGGATCCGTTCACACGCCGAGGTGCGGTAGTGGCGGGCCCCACCTATAGGCCTGTCCCATCGCGCGCGTGGGTGGGCAGACTGGCTCAGCCACGTGGCGCCTCACGACGGGTCCACAACGGGAGGCAACCCGGAGGCTTATCAGGCATGCCGCCTGGACTCCGCCGCGATGTTCAAACTTTTTTAGGGGCAAGTCGGCCTTAAGCAAGTCCGGCTCCAACTAGTCGGCTTGACAGAAGACGGCTAGCGAGGCCCAGATCCAACCGCTGGGAAGAAGAAACTGTTGAGGCTCCTCGACATATCGCCCTCGGTGCCTCACCAGCTTCGGGGACTACTGTCGGAGTAATGGGCCACGGGTAGGCTAACCCAGGCCCAGAACCTTTCAAGACATCGGGGTAGGCTGCACCCCTCAAGACCCCAGGACGAAGAGCCGCCTTCTGAGAGTCGGTTGCGAGGCAGCCGATTGCCCACTCGTGGCCGAGTGCCGAGGACGACTTCAGGATGAGCCGACTCCTGACTGGCGACTTCTAGAGAAGCCGACCATGGGGAGTCGGCCCGCAACGCCAACAACCCCCATGCCCTCATAAAGAGGGACGGGATGGGAGTGGCCACAGTAAGGTCCACTCCCACCCTTTTCCAAGGGCAGGCGTGGCCATAGTACGCCGTACCCACGGAGATCTCCGCTCGGCGCGACACTATTGCCATGTCGGCCCTGACGTCAGCCCCAGAGGGCGGAGTCCTGTGCCCACGACGGCCTGCCGGTACGACCTAGGGACGACAGGTCCCACCAGTTAGCAGACGTACGGAAGACGGCGAGAGCGCCACCAGTCGGCCCAGTTGGAAGTCGGCCCCTAGGAGTCGGCCGGCCCCTCCCACGGGCCCCACGCGCCATTAACCAGACGCGACAGGGAGTGGCCATAGTGATCGCCTGCCAGACGGCAGAGCTATCGCGACGACCCCATGACCGAGCCCGCGTCATTAGAGGCACGACTACAGTAATCTATAGCCGGCAAGACCCGCCCGCGGCGGACGCGGCCTGTCGGCTCTGTACCGAGCCAGTTGGCGGGCTCCAGGAGTCGGTGGATAAGACGGCGGCCAGAGAGACTGACGGCTGGGCCCGCGTCCAGCCGGATTACCATTGTACCCCTGGGGGGTAGGCCTATATAAACCCCCTAGGGCACCCGTGCAAAGGGTTGGAATCCATTAGCACTAGACCAGATCATATAGGGAGAAGAGAGCTAGCCTTGCCTTCTCCTACCTCCAGGAAACAGCTCAAGGAGCAACCGTGTACACACTTTGCCATAGTGATCATGCGGAGACCCCGCAGAGCAGCAGTAGGGGTATTATCTCCACGAAGAGCCTCAAAGCTGGGTAAGATTCGCCGGCGTGCATGCCTTCGCCTTATCCCGTTTCCAGGCACCGGCGACGTTCTACTCGCCCCCACCATGATAAGCCATCCTTTGGCATATGTCGCACCCAACCCCCGAAAGATTAACAGATTTAAACAACTGTGTGATGAGTGTAAAAGATACACTCATCAAGGTACAAGGAGCGGGCTGCGGTCTCGCAAGACAAGTCACTCGAGTTATTTTCCACCAAGGTCAAAGTTCCTCGGTTTGATATTGACTTGAACCAGGTGCCTCCTCTCCATGCCTCCTCCTACAAGAAGTGTGTTGCATGTTGAACATAGGGTCAGGGTGCATGCTCCCAATCCCTCTAGCCACCCCCAACTAGCCAAGCAAATGAAGTTTATGTGAATGACAATGACCAAGTGAATGAAGAAGATGATGGTGTTGATCTGTATCAAGGTTATGATGATGGTGATGTTTACAGTGATGAGTGTGAGCAAGAGTGAAAGGACCTAGATGTCGCCTAGGAGGGGGAGTGTATTGGTATTTTGAAACTTCAACGGATTTGGCTTTATCTTAATGTGGAATTAAAACTAAGCGGATACTTTTCAAGCACAAATCCTAAATATACTAGGCTCAACTAAGTGCACCAACAACTTATGCTAAACCATACATGCACTTAAAGGAAACTAGCAAGCATACACAATATCACAAGATATGGAATCAAAGGGATAACTAAGCAATTCAAACTAAAAAGATATATCAATAGGAGCAAATATGAATTGTAGAAAGTAAAGGGTGCAGAAATGAGATAACCACAGTTGAGTCGAGGACATGAATTTATCCCGAAATTAAACACTCATGAGAGTGCTAATGTCCGTTGGAGTGGTGATGAATGCAAAGCTCTGGAGCGCCACCTAGTGTCTTGCCATGTTCTCCCCCTTTTGAGAAACTAGACAGTAGGAGAGGCTCCTATTGTGTTTTCATATATATGGGAGGGGGGGTTACACAGTTACATCAGTATGTACAGAGTTTTCACCACTACCACAACATGGGTGGGTAGTGAGAGGAAGACCTATAACAACAAGCCCTAGAGTAAAGAGGTGACAAACGAAGCTATGAAGGACCTATGAGCCTCCTTGGTTCTATATTGTAGAAGACTAAAGTCCTCCTTAAACTCATATGGATGCCTCCGAAATGTTTATTGTTCCTTTCCTTCCACAGACTCCATGCAGCAACTAGGAAGATTTCGATGAAGAGTGGTCTACCCCAAGTTTGCTTGACCAAATGGATGAGGTGCAGCCGTAGGTGGACGTGGGCCAGTCAATGCCAAGTTTTCTCCAGCAAACGCGACTGAAAGGGCATCTAAAAATCATGTGATCAACTGTTTCCTCTACCTGGTTCCCACACAGGAAGCAGTCATGATCATCTCCAATGTTATAGTGACGTCGTTTCGACATGTTACATGTGTTGAGCCTGTCATGAAATAGAAGGCATCCAAAGACTTTGGTCCTCATGATGCACTGAGAACTCCATAGACAGCGAAAGGCAGGGTGAGCTTCAGCATCCTTAAAGCAGAATCTGTAGTAGTCGGTTGACCTGAAGTTAGTCTTGCCCCAGACATAATGACACACATCATTTACCATGGAGGAGGGGTACATATGTGTGGAGAGTGTTTGGATATCCCGCACCTCTTCTAAAGCCAGTAGGGACATGGGGAGGTCGAAGGTTTCACCAAGCGTCGTGCTCTCCAAGAAATTCATGACAGATACATCCTCGTGCATGGCATAAGAGAAGGCATGCGGATGGGTGGTTTCTAGCACGTCATTTAGCCAAAGATCCTTCCAAAATAGCGTCATTGTGCCAGAGACCACCTGTACCTTCGATATTGAAGGAAATATGCCCTAGAGGCAATAATAAAGTTGTTATTTATATTTCCTTACATCATGATAAATGTTTATTATTCATGCTAGAATTGTATTAGCCGGAAACTTAGTACATGTGTGACTACATATACAAACAGAGTGTCCCTAGTATGCCTCTACTTGACTAGCTCGTTAATCAAAGATGGTTAAGTTTCCTAGCCATGGACATGTGTTGTCATTTGATGGATGGGATCACATCATTAGAGAATGATGTGATGGTGTAGGATCGAAAGTATGTCTAAAGGGGGGCGGGTGATTAGACTACTTGACCAAATAAAAACTTATCCTTTTCCCAATTTTAGTTCTTGGCAGATTTTAGCAACTTTGGAGAAGTCAAGCAATCTTAACACAATTCAAGCAAGCATGCAAAGAGTATATGAGCAGCGGAAAGTAAAGCATGCAACTTACAAGAATGTAAAGGGAAGGGTTTGGAGCATTCAAACACAATTGGCGACACGGATGTTTTGTCGTGGTTCCGATAGGTGGTGCTATCGTACATCCACGTTGATGGAGACTTCAACCCACGAAGGGTAAAGGCTGCGCGAGTCCACGGAGGGTCCACGAGGAAGCAACCTTGTCTATCCCACCATGGCCGTCGCCCACGAAGGACTTGCCTCACTAGCGGTAGATCTTCACGAAGTAGGCAATCTCCTTGCCCTTACAAACTCCTTGGTTCAACTCCACAATCTTGTCGGAGGCTCCCAAGTGACACCTAGCCAATCTAGGAGACACCACTCTCCAAGAAGTAACAAATGTTGTGTTGATGATGAACTCCTTGCTCTTGTGCTTCAAATGATAGTCTCCCCAACACTCAACTCTCTCTCATAGGATATGGATTTGGTGGAAAGAGGATTTGAGTGGAAAGCAACATGGGGAAGGCTAGAGATCAAGATTCATATGGTAAGAATGGACTATCTTGGCCTCAACACAAGTGTAGGTGGTTCTTTCTCAGAAAAAGTAAGTTGGAAGTGTAGGTTTGTTCTGATGGCTCTCTCCACGAATGAAGAGGTGGTGGAGGGGTATATATAGCATCCACACAAAATCTAACTGTTACACACAACTTGCCAATCTCGGTGGGACCGAATTGATAAACTCGGTCGGACCGATTCAGCAAAGCTAGTGACCGTTAGGAGTTTTGGTGGGACCGACATGCAACTCGGTAGGACCGATATGGTTAGGGTTAGGGCATAACATAATTTCGGTGAGACCGATTACACAAACTCAGTAAGACCGATTTTGGTAATAAGCTAACCAGAGAGTTGGTCAGGTAAACTCGGTGGGACCGATTCGCTCATTTCGGTGAGACCGAAATGTTACAAAAGGGAAACAGAGAGTTTACATTGCAACCTCGGTGGGACTGATCGCTCATCTCAGTGGGACCGAAACGTTACGAAGGGAAACAGAGAGATTACAATCCCATCTCGGTGAGACCGAGATCCCTATCGGTGAGACCGATTTGCCTAGGGTTTGTGGCAGTGGCTATGACATTTGAACTCAGTGGCGCCGGATAGAAAGAATCAGTGGGGCCGAGTTTGACTTTTGGTTTAGGTCATATGTGGATGTGAGAAAGTAGTTGAGGGCTTTGGAGCATATCACTAAGCATTTTGAGCAAGAGCCTCATTAAGCAACACCTCATCCCTCCTTGATAGTATTGGCTTTTCCTATAGACTCAATGTGATATTCGATCACTAAAATACAAAATGTAGAGTCTTGAGCTGTGAGCTTGAGCCAATCCTTTTGTCCTTAGCATTTTGAGGGGTCCACTTTTCTCATCCATGCCATGCCAATCATTGAGCTTTCCTGAGATATTAATCTTGAAATAGCATTAGCTGAATGAGCTATATGTTGTTAGGACTTACCAAAACCACCTAGGGATAGTTGCACTTTCAGATGGACAAGACCCATCCGTTAGCTTAGCATAATGATCGTTTAGTTTATTGGTATTGATTTCTTCATGAGTTATACATGTTCCTATGACTATGAGATTATGCAACTCCCGAATACCAGAGGAACACTTAGTGTGCTATCAAATGTCACAACGTAACTGGGTGATTATAAAGATGCTCTATAGGAGTCTCCGATGGTGTTTGTTGGGTTGGCATAGATCGAGATTAGGAGTTGTCACTGTGTATCGGAGAGGTATCTCTGGGCCTCTCGGTAATGCTCATCACTATAAGCCTTGCAAGCAATGTGACTAATGAGTTAGTTGTGGGATGAAGTATTATGGAACAAGTAAAGAGACTTGCCGGTAACGAGATTGAACAGATACCGACGATCGAATCTCGGGCAAGTAACGTACCGATGACGAAGGGAACAACGTATGTTCTTATGCGGTTTGAACGATAAAGATCTTCGTAGAATATGTAGGAAACAATATGAGCATCCAGGTTCCGCTATTGGTTATTGATCGGCGATAAGTCTTGGTCATGTCTACATAGTTCTTGAACCCGTAGGGTCCACACGCTTAACGTTCGGTGATGATCGATATTATGAGTTTATGTGTTTTGATGTACCGAAGGTAGTTCGGAGCCTCGGATATGATCACGGACATGACGATAAATCTCGAAATGGTTGAGACATAAAGATCGATATATTGGAAGGCTATGTTTGGACATCGGAATGGTTTCGGGTGAGTTTGGGCATTTACCGGAGTATCGAGGGGTTACCAGAACCCCCGGGGAGCATATGGGCCTTAATGGGCCTTAGTGGGAGAGAAGAGAAGGTAGCCTAGGAGGGGGTGCGCCCCCCAAGCCCAATCCGAATTAGGTGGGGGGCCGGCCCCCCTTTCCTTTCTCCTTCTCCCTCTTCCTTCTATTCCTAGTTGGACTAGGAAAGGGGGAGTCCTACTCCTACTAGGAGGACTCCTCCCCCTTGGCGCGCCTAGAGAGGCCGACCGGCCTCCCCTCTCCCTCCTTTATATGCGTGGGGAGGTGGCACCCTAGAACACACAAGTTGATCTCTTAGCCGTGTGTGGTGCCCCCCTCCACAGATTTCCACCTCAGTCATATCGTTGTAGTGCTTAGGCGAAGCCTTGCATCGGTAACTTCATCATCACCGTCATCACGCCGTCGTGCTAACGAAGCTCTCCCTCGACACTCAGCTGGATCTATAGTTCGTGGGACGTCAGCGAGCTGAATGTGTGCAGATCGCGGAGGTGCCGTACTTTCGGTGCTAGGATCGGTCAGATCGTGAAGACGTACAACTACATCAACCGCGTTGTCATAAAGCTTCCGCTTACAGTCTACGAGGGTACATAGACAACACTCTGCCCTCTCGTTGCTATGCATCACCTAGATGGATCTTACGTGTGCGTAGGAATTTTTTTTGAAATTACTGTGTTTCCCAACAGATATCTCACGGAAAATGGGGGTGAGCTTTAATATGTCACGCCACCAGAAGGAGCCAACAGGGTCCGAAGCGTGTGGGATTTTATTAGTGTAGTAGCTCTCCTAGATCAAGTTCACCCACTGGAGTTCCAATGTGAATATCTTGATGTATGTTCAACATGTCTTTTTTCTTGGCCAACAATGTGGATGAAGATGCTTTAGCATCATTGTTGTTGAAAAACCGCATATGATCAATATGAATTAATCCAAATTTGCTTAACACGGTCTTAGAATATGAATCCAATTGTGAACCAGGCTGCAGAAATCCCAAAGAAGACTTGGGTGCCATTGATCAACGGGCCGAGATGTCAACTAGCTCTTTGTCAGCATGCCAACAAGAATCACCAATAGGTGCTTGAGCAAAATGACCATTGAACAGGTGGAAATGGCAAAATGACCATTGAACTGTATTTGAGCCGATAGATGAAGTGACCCACTTTGTTATTGGATATAGAGAACCAAAAGGAGCGGGAGTTGATCTTGTCCACCTTAAAATCCGAGCTGATACCACCAATGCAACATTGGAGAGCAATGCCAACTGAATCCACCGAGAGAGAAAAAGACGCCAAGGAGAAAGAAACCACCAAAAAGAATTCCTTGGAGTCCCGGGAGGGAGAGAAATGGACAGTAGAACCAAACCTTCTTCGCACCTGATCTGCAAGGGCAAGGCTCGGTGCAAAATCCCAATGAAAAAGGCCTTCCATAGGGATCTAGGTAAGGAATCGCCATGGGGCTTGGTGGGGAGGGTGGAGACGGGAGTGGGAGGTAGGAGGAGAGCCATCTTCAATGGATCACCGCACCGGGATCATATTCTCCTCTTTCGAGTCACCCCTAACAGATAAGCCTCGATTCACTTGGGGTTGGTCTTAAAGGTGACCACCACACCTTTACATATGTCTTTTGAGCATACCACAATCAACAAAGCATCAGTAAGAACCTTGACAACCTAGGACTCTTCACAAACTTCTCAAAGAGATCACTAAGTTAACACCACCAGACCATCTAGGAGGCGGTGGCCTCCAAGAGTAATAAACTCGCGAACTCTCACTTGAACAAATCAATACAGGGAGCTCAAACCAATGCAAAGCAAGTTCAAGCAATGAATGCTCAACTGACTCTCTCAATCTCACAAGATGCAACTCAAGAAAGTAGGAGATTGAAGAGAGGGGAAACAATGGAGGAGATCGACAAATGGCTCCAAGATCCATCCACAAATCTCCCTTCACATAGAGGGGAGATAGAGGGTTGGGGAGGTGGTTTGTGGCTCAAAATGGTGGTAGAAACATGTATGAGCGGACCCAAACCAGCGTGGAAGAAGGTCCCTTAAATAGCCAACCTCCAAAAACTAGCCACTAGCTCAAACGGTACCTTCCTGTACACCTTGTGCCCACGGGGTCCCATGGGCACGGTACAAGCCTGTGGACACTGATGGCTCTATATTTGAAGCATTTTTAGAGCGCATTTGTTGCATGTTCTCTTCATATATCATGTCCCATTGAATCAAATATGTGTCCATTGTGCATGATTACTGTTTTTACACTTTTCATTGTGAGCATTGCACACTTAGTGTGCTATTTAGCTTTTATTAGTTTTCTGGTGTCTACTAGTGTTTTGGAGCAACCTAGGACCAAGCATGATGAAATAATCGGAGATGGGTTCAATACGGAGGACTTCCATTACCATACTTAGGCGTTTCGATGAGGGAAGAGCTTAAATTTTCAAGGGATTTCTATTTTCATGCCCCTCCTTCCTTAGTTCTGCTCAGTTTTGTCCATGCTACTTGGCATTCCTCACTTTTCCCCTCCACCACGCGGCCCACCCTTACAAAAGCCCAAATGGGGGTTTGTCATCAGGTGAAAGTCTTTGACCATTACTTGGCGCAGCTACTGACATGTGGGACATCCCCCGCGGGCCCATCTGTCAGTGGCTACACAGTCGAAGGTGGCCCCAGTGCACAGTTACTGACGCATGGGACACCCTACCAAGGGATCTGACAGTTTTTTGCACCGCCAGCGCATTCATGTTAGTTAGCACCGCATATATGCCGGCCCAAAGCAGACCTGGCTTCTCACTAGAGCCGACAATGAAGCGGCGCACCATCCGCACTCGTGTCTCTACACATGTTCAATGCCGGAGCGACATGGCTAGACGAGATGGGGCGGCTTCATCAACACTCAACCCGCCCGCCCGTCTATCCGCCTTTCGGAATTAAACATGAGTGGTACCAAGAAAGCAACTCCGGCGCCTGCATTGGCACACTCCATCACTTGGCTTCGTCGGTGCCCCCCTATTTAATTTATATGTGGCCATGTCTGGCACCATATGCACAACACCACGTCTGGTTCCTTTGCTTGTCTGTGCACCGCCGTCTCCATGATGACAAGCTCTAGAGCGAGGTGGGAGAGCCTCTTGACGAAGTAAAAACACAAGTTAGTCGACCGTGCGGTCAGTTGGCAGGCCTGTCATGCGTCCCGGATACAGGCCGGCTTGTTGACTAGCTCGTCGAAGGTGAGCGAGGACGACCCGATGATGGAGGATTTGACGGCGGGCCAACGCCCCACCCACGTCGGTCCATGCCGAAAGAGCATCAGCGTCGGCATTCCATTAGGCGCAGGAGGACCAACGCTATAACCTCTGACTCCTCAACGAGCACCGACTGCTCGAGGGACAATTCACCGGTGAGCAGACGAACAATGATGTCGTCCCGACCATGATCATGGAAGATTTGGGCTTCTTGAATGAGCGACAGGTGTTGTACCTGTTGGGGAACATAGCATGCAATTTCAAAAAAATTCCTACAATCACGCAAGATCTATCTAGGATATGCATAGCAACGAGAGGGGGAGAGTGTGTCCACGTACCCTCATAGACCGAAAGTGGAAGCGTTAGGTTAACACGGTTGATGTAGTTGAACGTCTTCACGATCCAACCGGTCTAGTACCGAATGTACGGCACCTCCGAGTTCAGCACACGTTCAGCTCGATGATGTCCCTTGAACTCTTGATCCAGCAGAGGGGCGAGGGAGAGTTTCGTCAACATTACGGCATGGTGACGGTGATGGTGATGTGATCCGCGCAGGGCTTCACCTAAGCACTACAACGCTATGACCGGAGGAGTAAACTGTGGAGGGGGGCACGACACACGGCTAAGAGAACAACTGTTATCCTTTGGGATGCCCCCTTCCCCCGCATATAAAGGAGGGGAGGAGCAGGCCGGCCACCAAGGGGCGCGCCAAGGGGGGGGAGTCCTACTAGGACTCCACTCCTAGTAGGATTCGCCCCCCTTTTTTCCCTTCTCATGGAGGGGGAAAGAGGGAAGGGGAGGGAGAGGGGGAAAGGAAAGGGGGGCGCGGCCCCTTCCCCTTGTCCAATTCGGATAGCCCATGGGGGGTGCGTGCCACCCCTTGTGGGCTCGCCTATCTCTCCCCTATGGCCCATGTTGGCCCAATACTTCCCGGGGGGTTCCGGTAACCCCTCGGTACTCTGATAAATATCCGAAACGTCCCGAAACCATTCCGGTGTCCAAATACTATCGTCCAATATATCAATCTTTACCTCTAGACCATTTCGAGACTCCTCGTCATGTCCGTGATCTCATCCGGGACTCCAACCAATCTTCGGTCAAGAAAACACATAACTCATAATACAAATCGTCATCGAACATTAAGCGTAAGGACCCTACGGCTTCGAGAACTATGTAGACATGACCGAGACACATCTCCGGCAATAACCAATAGCGGAACCTGGATGCTCATATTGGTTCCTACATATTCTACGAAGATCTTTATCGGTCAACCCGCAATAACAACATACGTAATTCCCTTTATCATCGGTATGTTACTTGCCCGAGATTCAATCGTCGGTATCCTCATACCTAGTTCAATCTCGTTACTGGCAAGTATCTTTACTCGTTCCGTAATGCATAATCACACAACTAACTCATTAGTCACATTGTTTGCAAGGCTTATCGTGATGTGCATTACCGAGAGGGACCAGAGATACCTCTCCGAAACTCGGAGTGACAAATCCTAATCCGATCTATGCCAACCCAACAAACACCTTCGGAGACACCTGTAGAGCATCTTTATAATCACCCAATTACGTTGTGACGTTTGATAGCACACAAGGTGTTCCTCCGGTATTCGGGAGTTGCATAATCTCATAGTCAAAGGAATATGTATATGTCATGAAGAAAACAATAGCAATAAAACTGAATGATCCTTATGCTTAGCTAACGGATGGGTCTTGTCCATCACATCATTCTCCTAATGATGTGATCCCGTTCATCAAATGACAACACATGTCAATGGTTAGGAAACTTAACCATCTTTGATTAACGAGCTAGTCAAGTAGAGGCATACTGGGGACACTTCGTTTTGTCTATGTATTCACACATGTATCAAGTTTCCGGTTAATACAATTTTAGCATGAATAATAAACATTTATCATGATATAAGGAAATATAAATAACAACTTTATTATTGCCTCTAGGGCCTTCAGTCTCCCACTTGCACTAGAGTCAATAATCTAGATTACATTGTAATGATTCTAACACCCATGGAATCTTGGTGCTGATCATGTTTTTGCTTGTGGAAGAGGCTTAGTCAACGGGTCTGCAACATTCAGATCCGTGTGTATTTTGCAAATCTCTATGTCTCCCTCCTTGACTTGATCGCGGATGGAGTTGAAGCGTCTCTTGATGTGTTTGGTTCTCTTGTGAAATATGGATTCCTTCGCTAAGGCAATAGCTCTAGTATTGTCACAAAAGATTTTCATTGGATCCAATTCACTAGGTATTACACCTAGATCGGATATGAACTCCTTCATCCAGACTCCTTCATTTGCTGCTTCCGAAGCAGCTATGTACTCTGCTTCACACGTAGATCCCGCCACGACGCTGATATGTCTCCAACAAATCTATAATTTTTGATTGTTCCATGCTATTATATTATCTATTTTGGATGTTAATGGGCTTATTTATACACTTCTATAAAAAAAGGGACTAACCTACTAACCCAGGGCCCAATGCAAATTTTTGTTTTTTTGCCTATTTTAGTGTTTCGCAGAAAAGGAATATCAAACGGAATCCAAACGGGGTGAAACCTTCGGGAGAGTTATTTTTGGAACAAATGTGATCTAGAGGACTTGGAGTGGACGTCAAGAAATCAACGAGGATGCCACGAGGCAGCGAGGTGCGCTTGCCCCCCTGGGCGCGCCCCCCACCGTCATGGGCCCCTCGTGGCTCCACCGACCTACTTCTTCCTCCTATATATGTCCACATACCCTGAAAACATCCTGGAGCACCACAAAACCCTATTTCCACTGCCGCAACCTTCTGTACCCAAGAGATCCCACCTTGGGGCCTTTTCCGGAGCTCCGCCGGAGGGGGAATCGATCACGGAGGGCTTCTACATCAACACCATAGCCTCTCTGATGATGTGTGAGTAGTTTACCTCAGACCTTCGGGTCCATAGTTATTAGATAGATGGCTTCTTCTCTCTCTTTGGATCTCAATACAAAGTTCTCCTCGATCTTCTTAGAGATCTATTCGATGTAACTCTTTTTGTGGTGTGTTTGTCGAGATCCAATGAATTGTGGGTTTATGATCAAGATTATCTATGAACAATATTTGATTCTTCTCTGAAATCTTTTATGTATGATTTGTTATCTTTGCAAGTCTCTTCAAATTATCAGTTTGTTTTGGCCTACTAGATTGTCTTTCTTGCAATGGGAGAAGTGATTAGCTTTGGGTTCAATCTTGTGGTGTCCTTTCCCAGTGACAGTAGGGGCAGTAAGGCACGTATTGTATTGTTGCCATCGAGGATAAAAAGATGGGGTTTATATAATATTGCTTGAGTTTATCCCTCTACATCATGTCATCTTTCTTAATGTGTTACTCTGTTCTTATGAACGTAATACTCTAGATGCATACTGGATAGCAGTCGATCTGTGGAGTAATAGTAGTAGATGCAGAATCGTTTCGGTCTACTTGTCGCGGACGTGATGCCTATATACATGGTCATGCCTAGATATTATCATAATTATGCACTTTTCTATCAATTGCTCGACAGTAATTTGTTCACCCACCGTAATACTTATGCTATCTTGAGAGAAGCCACTAGTGAAACCTATGGCCCCCGTGTCTATTCTCTATTATATTAATCTTCCGTCAACTAGCTATTTCTGGCACCGTTTATTTTGCAATCTTTACTTTCAATCTATATCATAAAAATACCAAAAATATTTATCTTGTTATTATTATCTCTATTAGATCTCACTCTCGTAAGTGACCATGAAGGGACTGACAACCCCTTTATCGCATTGGTTGTGAGGTTCTTATTTGTAGGTACGTGGGACTTGCGTGTAGTCTCCTAATGGATTGATACCTTGGTTCTCAAAAACTGAGGGAAATACTTACGCTACTTTGCTGCATCACCCTTTCCTCTTCAAGGGAAAACCAATGCAGTGCTTAAGAGGTAGCAAGAAGGATTTCAGGCGCCATTGCCGGGGAGGTTGCACCAAGTCAAGTCAAGATTTGATCTCCCGTCAACAAGCCATTTCTGGCGCTGTTGCCGGGGAGATCTACCACAAGTCAAGACATACCAAGTACCCATCACAAACTCTTGCCGTTTTATTCGCATTACATTATTTGCCATTTGCCTCTCATTTTCCTCTCCCCCACTTCACCCTTGCCGTTTTATTCGCCCTCTTTTTCTGTTACCCTTCTCTTTTCCGCTCGTCTCTTTTCGCTTGCTTCTTGTGTGCTTGCGTGTTGGATTGTTTGTCACGATGGCTAAAGATAATACTAAATTGTGTGACTTTTCTAATACCAACAATAATGATTTTATTAGCACTCCGATTGCTCCTCTTACTGATGTTGAATCTTGTGAAATTAATATTGCTTTGCTGAATCTTGTCATGAAAGATCCGTTTTCCGGCCTTCCTAGTGAAGATGCCGCTACCCATCTAAATAGCTTTGTTGATTTGTGTGATATGCAAAAGAAGAAAGATGTGGATAATGATATTGTTAAATTGAAGCTATTCCCGTTTTTGCTTACAGATCGTGCTAAAACTTGGTTTTTGTCTTTGCCTAAAAATAGTATCGATTCATGGAATAAGTGCAAAGATGCTTTTATGTCTAAGTATTTTCCTCCCGCTAAGATAATCTCTCTTAGAAACGATATTATGAATTTTAAGCAACTTGATCATGAACATGTTGCACAAGCTTGGGAGAGGATGAAATTAATGATACGTAATTGCCCTACACATGGTTTGAATATTTGGATGATTATACAAAAAAACTTATGCTGGATTGAATTTGCTTCTAGAATTTTTTTTAGATTCGGCCGCAGGAGGCACTTTTATGGAAATAACTTTAGGAGAAGCTACTAAACTCCTAGATAATATTATGGTTAATTATTCTAAATGGCACACTGAAAGATCCACTAGTAAAAAGGTGCATGCAATAGAAGAAAAATTGTCTAAGATTGATGAGTTGGCTAGGAACATGGATAGAATTTCTCTTGATGTTGATTCTTTGAAACTTAGATCTATTCCACCTAAGGATGATATCAATGAGTCTCTCAAAGAGATGAGAATATCCATTGATGAGTGCAATGAAAGAACCGCTAGGATGCGTGCTAAAAAAGATTGCTTTATGAAAGCGTGTTCTTCTAGTTATGTGCTTTGTGAAAGTCCAATTAAGCGTCTTAATCTATCTCTATAGATCTTGATGCCCAATATATAAGCAGCTTCACCGAGGTCTTTCATTGAAAAATTCTTATTCAAGTATCCTTTTATGCTATCCAGAAATTCTATGTTATTTCCAATCAACAATATGTCATCCACATATAATATTAGAAACGCTACAGAGCTCCCACTCACTTTCTTGTAAATACAGGCTTTTCCAAAAGTCTGTATAAAACCATATGCTTTGATCACACTATCAAAGCATATATTCCAACTCCGAGAGGCTTGCACCAGTCCATAAATGGATCGCTGGAGCTTTCACATTTTGTTAGCACCTTTAGGATCGACAAAACCTTCTGGTTGCATCATATACAACTCTTCTTTAAGAAATCCATTAAGGAATGCAGTTTTGACGTCCATTTGCCAAATTTCATAATCATAAAATGCGGCAATTGCTAACATGATTCGGACAGACTTAAGCATCGCCATGGGTGAGAAGGTCTCATCGTGGTCAACTCCTTGAACTTGTCGAAAACCTTTCAGAACAAGTCGAGCTTTTTAGACAGTAACATTACCATCAGTGTCAGTCTTCTTCTTGAAGATCCATTTATTCTCTATGGCTTGACGGTCATCGGGCAAGTCAACCAAAGTCCATACTTTTTTCTCATACAAGGATGCCATCTCAGATTTCATCCTCAAGCCATTTCGCAGAATCTAGGCTCATCATCGCTTCCTCATAGTTTGTAGGTTCGTCATGGTCTAGTAATATGACTTCCAGAACAAGATTACCGTACCACTCTGGTGCGGAACGTACTCTGGTTGACCTACGAAGTTCGGTAGTAACTCGATCTGAAGTTTCATGATCATCATCATTAGCTTCCTCACTAATTGGTGTAGGCACCACTGGAACTGATTTCTGTGATGAACTACTTTCCAATTCGAGAGAAGGTACAACTACCTCATCAAGTTCTACTTTCCTCCCACTCACTTCTTTCGAGAGAAACTCCTTCTCTAGAAAGGATCCATTCTTAGCATCAAATATATTGCCTTCGGATCTATGATAGAAGGTGTACCCAACAGTTTCTTTTAGGTATCCTATGAAGACACATTTCTCTGATTGGGGTTCGAGCTTATCAGGCTGAAGCTTTATCACATAAGCATCGCAACCCCAAACTTTAAGAAACGATAGCTTATGTTTCTTGCCAAACCACAATTCATACGGTGTCGTCTCAACATATTTAGATGGTGCCCTATTTAACGTGAATGCAGCTATCTCTAATGCATAACCCCAAAACAATAGTGGTAAATCGGCACGAGGCATCATAGATCGCACCATATCCAATAAAGTACGGTTACGACGTCCGGACACACCATTACTCTGTGGTGTTCCAGGTGGCGTGAGTTGTGAAACTATTCCACATTGTTTTAAATGAAGGCAAAACTCGTAACTCCAATATTCGCCTCCGCGATCAGATCGTGGAAACTTTATTTTATTGTTATGATGATTCTCCACTTCACTCTGAAATTCTTTGAACTTATCAAATGTTTCAGACTTATGTTTCATCAAGTAGATATCCCCATATCTGCTCAACTCATCTATGAAGGTCAGAAAATAACGATCCCCGCCGCGAGGCTCAACACTCATCGGACCGCATAGATCAGTATGTATTATTTCCAATAAGTTAGTAGCTTGCTCCATTGTTCCGGAGAATGGAGTCTTAGTCATCTTGCCCATGAGGCATGATTCGCAAGTATCAAATGATTCATAATCAAGTGAAAGGATCGATATAGTTGACTAGAGGGGGGGGTGAATAGGCAACTAATAATTTTTAACTTTTCTTTACCAATTTAAACTTTGCATCAAAGTAGGTTGTCTAGATATGCAATGAGGTGAGAAACCTATATGATGCAACAACAAAAAGTACACAAGCAAGCTAAGGATACAACACAAAAAGCTTGCACAAGTAAAGGCACGAGATAACCAAGAGTGGAGCCGGTGAAGACGAGGATGTGTTACCGAAGTTCCTTCCTTTTGAGGGGAAGTACATCTCCATTGGAGCGGTGTGGAGGCACAATGCTCCCCAAGAAGCCACTAGGGCCACCGTATTCTCCTCACGCCCTCACATGATGCGAGATGCCATGATTCCACTATTGGTGCCCTTGGAGGCGGCGACCGGACCTTTACAAACAAGGTTGGGCCTCTCTCCACAACCGAATTGGAGGCTCCCAACGAAACCACGGAGCTTCAGCACAATGGAATATGGCTCCGAGGTGACCTCAACAGTCTAGGGTGCTCAAACACCCAAGAGTAACAAGATCCGCAAGGGATGAGTGGGGGGAATCAAATTTATCTTGGTGGAAGTGTAGATCTGGGCCTTCTCAACCAATCCCTAGAAAATCAACAAGTTTGATTAGGTAGGGAGAGAGATCGGGCGAAAATGAGCTTTGGAGCAACAATGGAGCTTGGGGAAAAGAGGTAAGTCAACTTGGAGAAGAAGACCTCCTTTTATAAGGGGGGGGGAGACAATCCAACCGTTACCCTCGCTCAGCCCCGCACAGGGCGGTACTACCACAGGGGTGAGCAGTACTATCGCTGTGCCCAGCGGTACTACCGTTCCACCTCGCGGTACTGTCTCGCAGTAAGACGGGAGCGGAAAGCAGAGCTTGACCTGGACCCAGGGTGGTACTACTGCGGTGGTAAGAACAGTACTACCGCCTAAGTGCAGTACTACTGCCCCTACTGCCGCAGCTAGTGCCGCGAAACCCGACACGACAGGAGAAACCTCGAGTCGAGGCGGTAGGAGCACGGAGCCGCAGCGGTACTAAGGCTGAGAGCTCCAAGCGGTACTACCGCCGAGGAGCGGTACTGCCGCTTTGTAGCTCTCGAGCGGTACTACCGCTGGGTCATATGATAACCCACAAGTATAGGGGATCGCAACAGTTTTCGAGGGTAGAGTATTCAACCCAAATTTATTGATTCGACACAAGGGGAGCCAAAGAATATTCTCAAATATTATCAGCTAAGTTGTCAATTCAACCACACTTGGAAACTTAATATCTGTAGAAAAGTGTTTAGTAGCAAAGTAATATGATAGTAGTGGTAACGGTAGCAAAAGTTAATGATAGCAAAAGTAATGTTTTTAGTATTTTGCGGTGATGATAGCAATAGCAACGGAAAAGTAAATAAGCGAAGAACAATATATGGAAAGCTCGTAGGCAATGGATCGGTGATAGAGAATTATGCCGGATGCGGTTCATCATGTAACAGTCATAACCTAGGGTGACATAGAACTAGCTCCAATTCATCAATGTAATGTAGGCATGTATTCCGAATATAGTCATACATGCTTATGGAAAAGAACTTGCATGACATCTTTTGTCCTACCCTCCCGTGGCAGCGGGGTCTAATGGAAACTAAGGGATATTAAGGCTTCATTTTAATAGAGTACCAGAACAAAGCATTAGCACATAGTGAATACATGAACTCCTCAAACTACGGTCATCACCGGGAGTGGTCCCGATTATTGTCACTTCGGGGTTGCCGGATCATAACACATAGTAGGTGACTATAGACTTGCAAGATAGGATCAAGAACTCTCATATATTGATGAAAACATAATAGGTTCAGATCTGAAATCATGGCGCTTGGGCCCTAGTGACAAGCATTAAGCATAGAAAAGTCATAGCAACATCAATCTCAGAACATAGTGGATACTAGGGATCAAACCCTAACAAAACTAACTCGATTACATGATAAATCTCATCCAACCCATCACCGTCCAGCAAGCCTACGATGGAATTACTCACGCACGGCGGTGAGCATCATGAAATTGGTGATGGAGGAAGGTTGATGATGACGATGGCGACGGATTGCCCTCTCCGAAGCCCCGAACGGACTCCAGATCAGCCCTCCCAAGAGGTTTTAGGGCTTGGCGGCGGCTCTATATCGTAAAACGCGATGAATCCTTCTCCCTGGTTTTTCTCTCCCTGAAAGCAAATATATAGAGTTGGAGTTGAGGTCGGAGGAGCTCCAGTGGGCCCACGAGGTAGGGGGGCACGCCCAGGGGGGCAGGCGCGCCCCCACCCTCATGGCTAGGGTGTGGGCCCCCTGGTCTTCATCTTTTGCAAGGATTTTTTATTATTTCCAAAAAGATGTTCCGTGAAGTTTCAGGTCATTCCGAGAACTTTTGTTTCTGCACATAAATAAGAGCATGGCAATTCTGCTGAAAATAGCGTCGGTCTGGGTTAGTTCCATTCAAATCATGCAAGTTAGAGTCCAAAACAAGGGCAAAAGTGTTTGGAAAAATAGATACGACGGAGACATATCAACTCCCCCAAGCTTAAACCCTTGCTTGTCCTCAAGCAGTTCAGTTGATAAACTGAAAGTGATAAAGAAAAACTTTTACAAACTCTGTTTGCTCTTGTTGTTGCAAATATGTAAAGCCAGCATTCAAGTTTTCAGCTAAGATTATAAACTAACCATATTCACAATAACGCTTAGGTCTCATGTTTACTCATATCAATGGCATAATCAACTAGCGAGCAATAATAATAAATCTCGGATGACAACACTTTCTCAAAAACAATCATAATATGATATAACAAGATGGTATCTCGCTAGCCCTTTCTGAGACCGCAAAACATAAATGCAGAGCACCTTTAAAGATCAAGGACTGACTAGACATTGTAATTCATGGTAAAAGAGATCTAGTCAAGTCATACTCAATGTAAACTAACAGTAATGAATGCAAATGATAGCGGTGCTCTCCAACTGGTGCTTTTTAATAAGAGGATGATGACTCAACATAAAAGTAAATAGATAGGCCCTTCGCAGAGGGAAGCAGGGATTTGTAGAGGTGCCAGATCTCGGTTTTGAAATAGAGATGAATTATATTTTGAGCGGTATACTTTCATTGTCAACATAACAACCAAGAGATGGCAATATCTTCCATGCTACACACGTTATAGGGTGTTCCCAAACAGAATGGTAAAGTTTATACTCCCCCTCCACCAACAAGCATCAATCCATGGCTTGCTCGAAACAACGAGTGCCTCCAACTAACAAGAGTCCCAGGGGGAGTTCTATTTGCAATTATTTTGATTTAGTTTGCATAAAGCATGGGACTGGGCATCCCGGTGACCAACCATTGTCTCGTGAGTGAGGAGCGGAGTCCACTCCTCTTGAGAATAACCCGCCTAACATGGAAGATACAGATAGCCCTAGTTGATACATGAGCTATTCGATCATACAAAACATGATATTTATTTGAAGGTTTAGAGTTTGGCACATACAAATTAACTTGGAACGGCAGGTAGATACCATATATAGGTAGGTATGGTGGACTCATATGGAATAACTTTGGGGTTTATGGAGTTGGATGCACAAGCAGTATTCCCGCTTAGTACAGGTGAAGGCTAGCAAAAGACTGGGAAGCGACCAGCTAGAGAGCGACAACAGTCATGAACATGCATTAAAGTTAATCAACACCAAATGCAAGCATGAGTAGGATATAATCCACCATGAACATAAATATCGTGAAGGCTATGTTGATTTTGTTTCAACTACATGCGTGAACATGTGCCAAGTCAAGTCACTTAAATCATTCAGAGGAGGATACCACCCTATCATACCACATCACAACCATTTTAATAGCATGTTGGCATGCAAGGTAAACCATTATAAGCTCCTAGCTAATCAAGCATGGCACAAGAAACTATGATCTCTAGTTGTCATTGCAAACATGTTTATTCATAATAGGCTGAATCAGGAATGATGAACTAATCATATTTACAAAAACAAGAGAGGTCGAGTTCATACCAGCTTTTCTCATCTCAGTCAGTCCATCATATATCGTCATAATTGCCTTTCACTTGCACGACTGAACGATGTGGATAATAATAATAGTGCACGTGCATTGTACTAAGCTGGAATCTGCAAGCATTCAATAAACAGGAGAAGACAAGGCAATATGGGCTCTTTTGTCAGATCAACAATAATGCATATAAGAGCCACTTCATCAATTTAATTATGGTCTTCTCCTATCGTCCCCCAAGAAAAGAAAAGAAATAAAACTATTTACATGCGAAATCTTCCAACAAGCAAAAAGAAGAACGGGAAATCTTTTTGGGTTTTATTTTTAATTACATCTACAGGCATGGAAATTAAAACTAGCTAAAAGCTACAACTAGTTTTTTTTGGTTTTTCTTAAGGTTTATTAAATACACAAGAAGAAAGCATAAAAAGGAAAATAAACTAGCATGGATGATACAATGAAAAAGTATGAGCACCGACATCTAGCAATGAGTGAGTGAACATGAATGTAATGTCGGTGGGAAATACGTACTCCCCCAAGCTTAGGCTTTTGGCCTAAGTTGGTCTATGGCCACGGTTGGCCTGGCGGATATCCATAGTAATAGTTGGGTCGTACTGCGAAGAAGAAGACTCTGATTGCCACTGGTTGGCAATCATCTCCGGATCCCACTGGTAATTAGACTATCGTGGAGGATCAACTTGTGGTTCCGACTCTGGCTCTGTGGCTGATGTAGGGTTTCGGTAGGCGTGAATGGCCTCTAGCGGAACAAGGTACTTGCATGTAGATAAATCAAACAAGGAAGGAGCAGGCAGGGTAATAGTCTCAGGATGATGTTTATCAAAGAACAATTTGTATTTAAGCTCCCCTTCCCTATTCTTTATAATAAAATCATGCGCTACCATACTCTTATAATCTAAATAGACAGTGGGCAGCAATTTTTCTTCTTTTTCATAGTGCCTAATGGGTATGTTAAAATGTGTAGCTAGGCGTGAAGCATAGATGCCTCCAAAGATGGGGCCCTTTGTACGGTTCAGACTTAATCGTTTAGCAATAATATCGCCCATACTAACAGAGTTATCACAGAATAAACTGTGGAACAAAATAATAATATCAGGAACACTAAGGTTTCCACAGTTTCCGCGACCAATTAAGCAACGACTAGCAAATAATGCAAAGTAGCGTAAAACAGGAAAATGTATGCTAGTGATTCGTGCATCGGAAACCTTCCTCGTTTCCCCTACAGTAATGGTATCAATAAACCCATCCACATCGCCGCGATGTGGTTCCTCTATTGTGCCCTTGAAAGGGATCAAACAAACCCGACAAAAATCATAAAGCGACATCTCCTTATGCTCATCATATAAATAAAACTCCACCATAGGTGGTGAGCTCCTAGCTTGGAAATGAAAGTTTTGCACAAAGATATTGGTGAGTAAGAGATACTATTCGCGTCGGTCATGGAGGAATGCGGTGGGGCCTGCATTCTCAGCCAATTCATAAAAATCATCATAAATCCCGTCTGCTCTCAAGAAATCATCGGAAGGCCATTCACACGGCCGAACCTCCACGGTGCGAGGCAGATTATATTCGGGCCTCTCTGCTTTTTCATTTTGCTTTTCCTTCGAGCTTCGGCTCAATGAGCCCCTCAAAAATCTCTTCATTATTTTATGAAAAATTCTTAAATTTTTAGTAACTTCAAAATAAAAGTAAACCAAACTCAACAAGATTGATAGCAACTACTCCTACAAGTGCCTAGAGCATATATCATGCATTAGAACTACTTGGAACCATATACATTTGACATGCAAGCTCAAGAACATGGGTCACCTAGGTAGCACAAATTTGCAATGAATAAAGCACTAGAACAAAAACTAATTGGACTAATGGAGGAGTCACATACCAAGGAACAATCCCCCAAGCAGTTTTGTGAGAGGTGCTTTGAGCAAGGAGATCGAAAATGGCAGCAAAATGAGCTTGGACTCGGGTTTGAACTGGATAATCGTGTTTGTGGGAGGAAGAAGGAGTGTGTGGGTGCAGGAATAAGTGGAGGAGGGCCACCGTGGGCCCATGAGGCAGGGAGCGCGCCCAGGGGTAGGGCGTGCCCTCCACCCTCGTGGCCAGGTGGATGCCCCCCGTGCTATGTTCTCAGTGCCAAATATTCCAGAAAAATCATATTTAAATTTTAGGGCCTTTGGAGAACTTTTTTTTTCGGGGTATTTTTATATTACACGGATAAATTAGCTAACAGACAGAAAATACTATTTTTATTTTATTTAAAATAAATAATAGAAAGTAAAAGGAAGGTACAGAAGGTTGTGCCTTTTAGTTTCATCCCTCTCATGCTCATCAAAAGGAATCCACTAACAAGGTTGATCAGGTCTTGTTAACAAACTCATTTCGAATAACATGGAACCGGAGAAATTTCAAATAACACTATGTTACCTCAACGGGGATATGCACATCCCCAATAATAAGAATATCATATTTCTTTTTGACAGTAGGTAGAGGAAATTCAAAACCTCCAATAATAATCGATGGAATTTTTCCAATAGAGTTGATACTATGAACTTGAGGTTGTTTCCTCAGAAAGTGTACCATATGCTCATTACCATTAACATGAAAAGTGACATTGCCTTTGGTGCAATCAATAACAGCCCCTGCAGTATTCAAAAAAGGTTTTCCAAGAATAATAGACATACTATCGTCCTCGGGAATATCAAGAATAACAAAGTCCGTTAAAATAGTAACATTTGCAACCACAACAGGCACATCCTCACAAATACCGACAGGTATAGCAGTTGATTTATCAGCCATTTGCAAATATATTTCAGTAGGTGTCAACTTATTCAAGTCAAGTCTACAATATAAAGAGAGAGGCATAACACTAACACCGGCTCCAAGATCACATAAAGCAGTTTTAACATAGTTTCTTTTAATGGAGCATGGTATAGTGGGTACTCCTGGATCTCCAAGTTTCTTTGGTATTCCACCCTAAAAAGTATAATTAGAAAGCATGGTGGAAATTTCGGCATCCGGTATCTTTCTTTTATTAGTGACAATTTATTTCATGTACTTAGCATAAGGATTCATTTAAGCATATCTGTCGTGGAATTGTCACGGCAGATGTCCTAGCGAGAGGACTTAGTTGTAGGGCCATCGCAACTAGGAAGCTTAAAGGGGTTAATCGGGACAAAGGACACGAGAGGTTTTATACTAGTTCGGCCCCTTATGATGAAGGTAAAAGCCTACGTCTAGTTGTGTTTGGAATTGCTGGGGTTTCGAAGACCAGGGAGCGAATATGCTTGTCCTAGCTTCGAGTTGTTGTCTCCTCCCCTAAGTTGCCGCCGGGTCGTCCCCTTATATACACGGGTTGACACCTGGCAGCCTACAGAGTCCCGGCCGGCTTACAAAACGTGTTCGGCTCGGTGACTTATTTTACATGCCTTTCTTTACAAGTCTTTCCTTACAATGGCGGTTTACAATATTGGGCCTTAAGCCGCCTCTGGGCTTAGGCCTTTTATAAGTCTTAATAAACTATCGCCTTGAATGTTACTGGGCTTCTTTTGTAACCCGCCATTGGGGCTGACCCGGCCCCTCCTGCGCGGGTCTTACCTGGTAGCTATATTCCCAACATTAGGCCCTAGGTTGACTTTGAACTTTGATCCTTGTCAATATTCAATACTTATATGAAATCCATCTTCCTATCTCTGTAAAAAATTTGTACCCCGCCATGACGTCATCTTCTGAAAACACAAAAAACTGTTATGATGTCATCCTCAACGGATCTTTATCTTTTAGTGTCTTCCGAGAATCGAGGCGTCCGTTTAGTTGCATAATCATTATTTGGGTCTTCCTCGATTTTCGCCCCCGCCTGTTTGCTTATCCCCTTATAAATAGGCACGCCCTGGTCTTTCTCATTCTTATCTCTTCTTCATCTTCTCCCTCTCACAACCCTCCCACTGCTCGAGCTCCGCCGCCGTCACGCTTCACCTCTATCTCCGTCGACCTTGGCCGCTGCATCAACCCGAATCGGTCCGGAGAAGGGCGGCGACCTCCGCAGAAGATCCGTGGTTGTAAGTGCTCACCTTCCTGCTCCTCAGATCCGCATTAGGGTTTCTAGGTTTCTGCGTGTTCTTCGTAGTTCATCATGGTTTCCTTGTAGTTCTTCCACTACGGCTTCTTCTTGATCCAAAGACAACATGTGTTCATGCGGTAGTTGTTTTGTGCCCATCTTCGATACCAACAGATCCCTTTCTCTGGTTCAAAGGCCTCATTAGAGCTCATGAACTCATCTGAGCTAGATTTTTAGGTCTAGAATATTTTCCATTTTGAACAACCCTTTGGTCCAAAATAATATCAAGAAATTAGGAAACTTGTTTGCTTCAATACTTAGCCAATTCTGTCTCTGATTTCCTTCAAATGTCTGTAGTCATGGCGGCTTACAACGCCGGCTTACTTTTCCCTTATATGACATTAGCCCTTACTTAAGCAGCCATTACCTATTTGCACCATCATCATTTAACTGTTAATTTCACCATTGAATTGAACCGGCATGCTACTTTCTTTTCAGTTTGTCTTTTGATCATCATGCCGTCAAAAGCGCCGACCATATGCAACTGGGTCCCTTCCACAGTAACTGAGGACAACTTGAAGGAATTCTTTACCATAGGATTTTTACCAGGGAAGAATGTTATGTCTTGCCGTGCACCTGACCCGGACGAGGAACGGCCCAATCCCAAAGATGGTGAAGTCATTGTCTTTTCTGACCACATAAATCGAGGGTTTTCACCCCCCGGCTCAAAATTCTTCAGAGACGTCCTTCACTTTTTCAAACTTCATCCTCAAGACCTTGGGCCCAATTCCATATCCAATATCTGCAATTTCCGAGTTCTCTGTGAGGTGTACCTTCAACAAGAACCGACTATGGAACTCTTTAGAGAGTATTTTTATCTGAACCGCCAGAACGAGTGTAGTAATGGCCCTAGCTTGGAACTTGGAGGCATCTCAATTCAGCGCCGACAGGGTGCCGTCTTCCCCCTGATAGTCTTGCTGAGTCATCCCAAAGACTGGAATCAGACCTGGTTCTACTATCAAGACACTTCACCAGCCAATGAGAAACCACTGCTGGGTTACCGCGCGGATCGTCTAGATTCCAAGTTTACGCTTCCTGACAAGCTTGCTGCCGCCAAACGCAAGAAGCTTATTCCATCAATTAAAAGGATTAACGCCTTACTGGGGAATGGCTTAACCGGAGTTGATTTGACTCGTTGCTGGGTCTCGTGGCGGGGCATCCCTCTAAGCCGCTGATCCAAATTGATGTATGAATATGGTGGAGGCCCAGATGACTCTCTTCGTCACAGCTCCGTTCAACTAACTGAAGAAGATATTGTTTCAATGTCGACCCTTCTAGTGAATGACAAATATGAAGACTGCGGTAAAGTCGGGTTAAACCCCTTCTGCAAACTTAACCCGGCGCCAGAGGTAAAGAACCCCTGACCTCTTTCTCTTTGTATTTTCCTCTGCAGTTTTTTTTAAATACCTGCACGACCTTTCATCTTGTTTTACTTGTTTACAGGCCAAATCTGACTTCTGGAAAGCCAATTATAACCATGAAGCCGCCAAGAAGGCTAGAGCCGCCGCCATAACTGCCAAGAAGGCGACCCAGAGGTCCAAGAAGAAAAAGAGCACTGCTGAAGACATGTTAAAGCTTGATGATGATACTTCTGAGTCGTAGGTAGCCCTTGACTCCCTTGGCCAGTTTTTTAACGACCTTATTGACACTGACTATTGCCAGGACAACACGGGGGCTAGTTAGGCCGTGGAAGAAGAGGTAACTATTTCCTCTGACTCAGCCCAATCGGCCACCCCCCAAGTCACGGCAATTGAGCCCGACGAAACTCTCTATGGCCTATTCGACCTGTCGACTGGCTCCATAGAGACTGCATCTGAGTGCGACAACAGCGACCCCATGGCAGAAGTTTTGATGGTCAATGGACCACGCAGTCCTCCTGGCTTCACCCGTGAAGACGGAGGTGACGGAGACGGTGATCCGTGTCGTGTTCACGAAGAGTACCACCCCGAACCCTCTCTTCGCAGCGAAGAGAAGAACTTCGCCGCCGGAACATGGATGCGCTTCACACTCTTATCGTTGGAGAAACCCCTGAGGCCCAGGCCTTGGAGGAGGCGTGCCTGGCCAACTTGGCTGAGCGCACTCGACGAGCGTGCTCGACAGCGTATCCCCGAGTCCAGTCGACGCCAACTTTTTCCGCCTCCGACTCAGGTATACCGAACTCCGATCCAGAATCTCGCAGCTGCGGCCCGGATAGCGGAGTCAATCCAACCTTCCTAGTCAGAAGCTGGTCGAGGTTTGGTGCAGATTCGGACTTTGCTCCGTGCGGCGGGAGAGCAGAATACATTAGTATCTCAGTCGCGGAATAGGATCCATAGCAGATCCATGGTTGCAGACACAGTCCAGTCGGCTCACAGCCCAAGATCACCCCCGAGGCGTGAGGGGTGTGGAGACCGACGAGATCAGTACAGAAACCATGAGCAGTATGATCACCGACTCAATCACGATGATCGTCGTCGAGGGCCCACGCCTCCCCCAAGGAGTGGATCATACATGCCTCGGCAGCAGGATGACAGACGGCCTCACAGTGGTGGTCGAAGGATTCCAGTCGACCCCAGAGAACCGGGCTTTGATGTGAGATCTATTCTCGTTCAGGGTCTGGTCGACAGAAAAAGAGCTCATAGAGAAGGCCCCGACAGAGATTTTCCAACCAGCAGTAGAGTGCATGTCTCAGGCCAAGAGTGCTTCAGCAGAGCCATCAGGGCTGCGGTGATTCCTCCCAACTTTAGGTTGGCAACTGGAGTCAGTAAGTTCACTGGTGAGTCCAAGCCTGACACTTGGCTTGAGAATTACCGAGTGGCTGTACAGATCGGTGGCGGCAACGGTGAAGTGGCCATGAAGCACCTTCCTTTGATGCTAGAGGGCTCGGCCAGGGCGTGGCTGAATCAGTTAGCTCCTGGTAGTATTTTTACTTGGGAAGATCTTGCTCAAATATTTGTTAGAACATTTGAAGGTACTTGCAAGCGGCCAGCAGGGTTGACAGAATTACAGTGTTGCGTTTAGAAACCGAATGAAACTTGGAGGGATTATATCTAGAGATGGATCACGTTGCACCACACAGTGGAGAATGTGTCAGATCACCAAGCAATTTGTGCCTTCAAAGAAGGCGTTAAGTATCGGGAGTTGAATCTGAAATTTGGTCGGACAGGAGATATGACTCTGACTCGGATGATGGAGATTGCCACCAAGTACGCCAATGGTGAAGAAGAAGACCGACTCCAGAGTGGCAAGCACAAAACAGTCGCCCACGAAACCGGAGGAGGGAACTCCAGTCGAAAGCAGAAGCGCAAAGCCGAGCCAGCTGCTCCTGGAGAAGCCTTGGCCGTAACTCAAGGGAAGTTCAAGTGGAAGCCCAAATGACCGTGGAACCCCAAGAAAGTAAAAGATCAAGATGGAAATGATGTGTTGGATTTACCATGCCACATTCACACCAAGAAAGATGAAGAGGGTAATTTCATTTACCCAAAGCATACCACTCGACAGTGTCAACTCCTAATCCAGCAATTCCGAGATAAACAACCCAAGGAAGAGGAGAAGGAAACAGACAAAGTTGAGGATGGGGAAGAGGACGATGATGGTTACCCCACGTCAATTCCACTCTGATGATTTTCACTGATGTTGCGAGTAAGAGTCGACTGAAAGTGATCAACAGAGAAGTGAACATGGTCGCTCCGGTGACACACAGTTATTTGAAGTGGTCTCAGACTGCCATTACATTCGACCAGTCCGATCACCCAGCGCACATAGCCACCCCTGGGAGGCAAGCACTAGTGGTCGACGCAGTAGTCGAAGGCACTCGATTGACTAAGTTTCTGATGGATGGTGGCAGTGGTCTGAATATACTATATGCAGAGACGTTGAAACGAATGGGAATTCCGATGTCCAGACTCAACGAAAGTAATATGAGTTTCCATGGAGTTATTCCTGGCAAAAAGGCTGCGTCACTTGGTCAGATCGCCCTCGATGTAGTTTTCGGTGATTCCAAGAATTACCGCAAAGAAAAGTTGACATTTGAAGTTGTGGATTTCCAGAGTGCTTATCAAGCTATTCTAGGCAGGCCAGCTTATGCACGTTTTATGGCTCGACCATGTTACGTGTACCTCAAATTGAAGATGCCTGGTCCTAAAGGGGTGATCACTATCACTGGCAGTCGACAGAAGGCAGAAGAGTGCTTCCAGAAGGGCTCAAAGATCGCCGATGCACAGATGGCAGTAGTGGAGTTGCAGGAGTATCAAAAAAATGCAGATCCGAGTGATTTGTTGCGAGCTAAGAAGCCTGCCACAGATTCAGCATTCCAGTCATCTGGTGAAACGAAGCCGATTCATATTCATCCAACGGATCCCAATGCTGCTCCGACTCACATTTCAACAACACTCTACTCCAAATAGGAAGAAGCGCTCATCCAGTTCCTCCGTGAAACTGGGACATCTTTGCATGGAAACTGTCGGTGTCAAAACCGGCGGATCTCGGGTAGGGGGTCCCGAACTGTGCGTCTAGGCCGGATGGTAACAGGAGGCAGGGGACACAATGTTTTACCCAGGTTCGGGCCCTCTTGATGGAGGTAAAACCCTACGTCCTGCTTGATTAATATTGATGATATGGGTAGTACAAGAGTAGATCTACCACGAGATCAGAGAGGCTAAACCCTAGAAGCTAGCCTATGGTATGATTGTATGTTCTCCTACGGACAAAAACCCTCCGGTTTATATAGACACCGGAGAGGGTTAGGGTTACACAAGGTCGGTTACAAAGGAGGAGATATCCATATCCGTATTGCCTAGCTTGCCTTCCACGCCAAGTAGAGTCCTATCCAGACACGAGACGAAGTCTTCAATCTTGTATCTTCATACTCCAACAGTCCGGCCGAAGGATATAATCCGGCTGTCCGGAGACCCCCTAATCCAGGACTCCCTCAGTAGCCCCTGAACCAGGCTTCAATGACAATGAGTCCGGCGCGCAGTATTGTCTTCGGCATTGCAAGGCGGATTCCTCCTCCGAATACATCACAGAAGAATTTGAATACGATAGTGTCCGACCCTGCAACATATGTTCCACATACTTCCGTCGAGAGAATAATATTTTTGCAAATCTAATTTGCTGACTTGTTTTAACAGTATGACGTTATGTCATGGCCCGGTGATTATTCGAACCGTTTTCTTTAACTAGCCCCGCACATAACGCGAGGCAGTTTTTCGACACGTCTTGTCAAAGTAGAGATCGTGTCCCCTTATTACGGGATTCTCATCAATACGGGCGTGGGTAACCCAACCGCGCCATTGATTACGGCGCTTGGGGGATGAGCGAGTTTTACCAGGCAAGTGGGGACGCTTAGTTTTGTCCGCCCATATAAAGGGATAAGGATTCACCTTTTCATCCATGCCTTCTTCCTCCTTTGCTCATCCGTTTTCGCACACTCGAGCTCTAGCACCCAAGTCCGCACTTCCCACCTCAACCTTATCCAACCATGTCCGGAGCGGGAGGCAGGTGGATGGTCTCCTCCGTCATGGATGGAGACATCAAGAAGCTGAGGAGAGCCGGATACCTGCCCAATGACATCGCGCACCAGCTCCCAGATGAGGGGAAGCTCATCCCCACCCCCAGGCCCCATGAGAGGGTAGTGTTCCTCACCCATTTCCTTCGCGGACTGGGATTCCCTCTCCACCCATTCGTCCGGGGGCTCATGTTCTATTACGGCCTGGATTTCCATGATCTGGCCCCGAACTTCATCCTCAACATCTCGGCGTTTATCGTTGTGTGCGAGGCCTTCCTCCGCATCAAGCCCCACTTCGTCTTATGGTTGAAGACCTTCAATGTCAAGCCGAAGGTTGTGGGTGGCCACCAGGCAGAGTGCGGAGGCGCCATGGTGGGCAAGATGCCCAACGTAACATGGCTCGAGGGCTCCTTTGTGGAAACCATAAAGGGGTGGCAATCGGGGTGGTTCTACATCACCGAGCCGTGCGACCCTGCATGGGCAGCGGCCCCCGAGTTCCGATCTGGCATCCCCACGCGGCTCACCTCCTGGAAAGAGAAGGGCCTGTCCTGGGGTAGTTCGGGAGAGCTGACCGGACTCCAAACATGTATTCAAAACATGGTGAACAAGAAGCTCAAACTCGTCAACGTGGTCCACGTCATGCTCCACCGCCGGATCCTCCCGTGCCAACAACGAGAGTTCAACTTGTGGGAGTTCGACTCGGCGCAACACCGAACTCTGAACAGGCTCTTCGACACAACTCATGAAGATGCCTGGAGGGTGCTGTTCAAAATCGCCGAGGTCCCCCTCCCATTACTGAGGATCGCGGATTCAGCGCGAAGCGCCAAGCCAGTGTGGTAAGCTGCTTTACCTTTCACAGGATACTTATTTTTTATAGATTGACTCCATGCGAGATCTAAACTGCTGTACCTCTGACAGACTGGCAGTAGACGGCCGGACAGATCGACTGTCCGGCTCCTTTGCCCGAAGGCCCAGCAGATGCTCTTCTGGCGAAGATGCTGACTCCAGCTCCTTATACAGTGCCGGAGAAGACCAACAAGGCCAAGGGAACCCAAAAGAGTTCCCGACGCCAGGCGTCGTCGGACTCACCGTCCGATGACTCTGCGGCGCACTCCTCCCCCGAAGACGAGGAAGAGGAAGAGGATGCTCCCCCTCCGTCTGGCGGAGATAAGAAAAGGAAGGGCGCCCCAACTGGGGGGGGCGAAGGGTCCAAGAAGGGAAGGACTTCCCTTCCGGACAGTTCCACCGCCGCCGATGAAGGCGAAGACGAGTGGTTGCCCAGGGCCAAGCCCCTGGGGAGATCATAAGTATTCGGATACCAGAGTAACTCATAGCATTCCTTTGTCACACTGCTTTCCCTAACGCCGAACATAATTATGCAGGCCGCCACGAGCCAGTATCGATGTATCATCGGACGGCTCCCTGGGCTCGTCGGACATGGATAGCGATCCAGTCTCGACCACCACCTCCCCTCATCCTGCTGACAACGCCGAGGTGTTGTCTCAAGAGGCACCAGGTCGAGGGGAGATAGTCCTGGAGGCGCCTCAAGGCGACCTTCCGGACTCCGGGAGCCGAGGGGATGGGGCCCCTGAGAGCTCCGAGTTCGGCCCTCAGCCGAACACTGTGCCGGAACCTCTTGTGGTTCCGGGCTCGGGCAGGCGGCCTCCTTCTAAGAGGGGCAAGACACCTGTGCCGGTGACCTCTGTCCATCCAAAGGCGCCGGACAATCTGCTGGAAGCGCTTCGCAACGCTTCCATCAACGAGGAGCACCGCACTATCATGAGTGCAGTGATCCAGAAGGTTCAGTCTGCCAAGAGCGGATTGACTGAATCATGTGCCAGCCTTCTAACAGGCTTTGAGGTAAGTGTTTTAAAATGTAGTAGAAATATTACCGCATAGACAGTAGCCCCTGATGCTTTGTTCGGTGTTCACAAAGAAAAGCCGAACAGAGGATCAAATAATATCGCAGGAGTCTAATATAAGTATGTCAATATGCATATGCAGGCTTCGCTGCTGGCGTCCGCCACACTGACTGCGGAGGTCGCCGTACTGAAGCAGGACCTCGAGGGGTCCAGGAAAGAGCTCGACCTTGTCAAGAGGCAGCTCGAGGAGAACCAGGGTAAGTAATACCCTGTCTATAGATATGTATATATAAAAGAAGGCGCGATTGCAAAATGACAGGATCATCGTATATTCGCCAGGGGCCACGACCGAGGTGGCGACCCTGAAGCAAGCGCCAACCAAGGCCGAAGATAACGCGGCCAAGGAGCGCACCGAGCGAGAGAAGCATGAGGCTCGGGTGGGCGAGGTGCAGCAAGAGCTCCAGGCTCTTGTGGCGAAGCACGAGGCGTTGGAGCTTGACTCAAAGACGCGGGAGTCTGAGCTTGCCGTGGCTCTCGAGAGCGCAAAAAGTGCCAAGGCCGAAGCCCAAAGGGCCCTCCAGGAGATCGACGCAATGAAGAAGATAGCGGCGGGTAAGGTTTTCTATATGCAAAGCAAGCATGTAAAAGTAAATTGCCGATTACTTACCTGAATCCGGAGCTCTCCAGGAGCATTCGCAGATTTGCCCCGCAGTGTGTCCGATGCCGCACAATTTTACCAGGCGAGGATGGAAGCTCAACGGAGAAGCTGTTCTGGTCTCAGTATGCTAAGGCCGAACACCCGGTGCCAATGAGCGACCAGCTGAAGCAGGTGGTCGAGCTACATAAGGCGGCCGATCAGGCCATGAAGGGCTTTATAGTCCGGCTGTGGCCTGACGACGCCCTTCCGAACAGCTTCTTCGGCCTGGTGAGGCGGCTTGTGGATGCCTGCCCGCGGCTGGAGGTCGTCAAGCGATCTGTCTGCATTGAGGGTGCACGCCGGGCTTTCACCCGTGTGAAATTGTAGTGGGTCAAGCTAGACGCCGTGAAGCTGATCAAGGAGAGGCCGCCTAAGGGCAAGGAGCACCGCCACCCCGAGATGTACTACGAGGGTGTTCTGCCGGGTGCCCGTCTCATAGAGGACGAGTGTTCAAAAGATGTAATATTTGAGTGAGACTTGCTCATTTTATCCTGTATTTATGAAAACTTGTTTCATATGCGCTATGCAACGCTTGTTTGAATTTAAAATATTACCTTCTGTTTGGCCGTTTATCAATCTGAGAGATGGCTAGTCCTTGGCTTCTGCCCCCATGCCATGAGTGCTGGGGTGTTCGGGATAAACCTGAGCACTCTTGTTCCCATATTTCGGTCCTTCGAGGGAGGTGCTAAGCACAATGAACAAGGCAACCGGACTAATAATGCTTTATCACTCTCACTTAGCCATAGAATTCTATAATTTTAAATTTCGGCGAAGCCCCTGGTATTCGGAAGTCCGAATTCAGGGCGCGATACACGCCTTTAAGCCAGACAGGGCCGGCCCCTCGCCATAAGCGACATAAGTCTTTAGGGACTCGAAAACCTCGCCGAACAGCGACCAATCTCTCGCCTTATCATGACAGTCAGTTTTAGCTTTCTCTACTGAGGTGCTGAATCCAGCAGAACCGGGGCACAATCGCAGCAGTTCTCCTACCGCTACCTTAGCCGATAGAGTGGAACATAAGGTACCAAAACATAGGAGCCGGGCAAACCCAACATTTGACCAAAGACATGATTCGGAGCTGATGCATATAATGCTATAAGTTCGGGGTGCCGCACTTGTGAAAGTGTTCATTCTTTTCACACCGTATTGTGGGGTACGTAAGCCGCTGGTGTATTGGCCGTACCAAAGTGTACGGTTGCAAGGCGTCATTAATGAACACCTAGATATATATATATATATATATATATATAACAAGAATGCAATAATAGTCGTAATGTCATGCATTGTTTATTAAAAAAATTGCGTTAAAGCAGAGTGATACAGATAGTATGATAAGCAAGGAGTAGGACTATGTCCCTTCCAACGGAAAGCTGAGGAATGGTATTAAATCGAATATTTCGCTCGTTACTGTAATCCACCTGGGAATTCCGTGGTATGACGTAGTTGTCTGCCTCCTTGGTTGCTGCATCGTGTGTTCGGCAATATTGCTGCCGGACAGTGTTTCCAGAGATTAATGTCCTGAAAAAAAGAAAAATAACCGAACGGGAAGCCCCTAGTGTGGTTTAAGCCGCGTCTTGGGGCGTGCCGCAGTTGTTCCCCCTCCCCACCTGTGCCCATGGTATTTTTAATGCGTAATTATGTATGCGTGGCACGAGCTTCGCCGTTGGGCTGGGATTGGGGTGGCCGCCGTATTGCTACGTGAGCTCAGATCACACCAGGAGGTCTATTTGCCGATTGCTCCGAGCGCGCTTGAAGGTGTCCGGGCTTTGAAGCGCCGAACTGGTCGATTGCCTTGAGAGGCTGCTTTGCGCTTCTGCTGCAAGGGCCGCGGTGTGCTCCTCTGTTCGGAGAGATCGCTTTGTGTTTCCATTGACTGTAATAACTCCGCGAGGTCCTGGCATCTTGAGCTTGAGGTATGCATAATGCGGTACCGCATTGAATCTAGCAAATGCGGTTCGCCCGAGCAGCGCGTGATAACCACTGCGGAACGGGACTATATCGAAGATTAACTCTTCGCTTCGGAAGTTATCCGGGGATTCGAAGACCACTTCCAGTGTAATTGAGCTTGTGCAATGGGCCTCTACACCTGGAATGACGCCTTTAAAGGTCGTTTTTGTGGGTTTGATCCTTGAGGGGTCTATACCCATTTTGCGCACTGTGTCCTGATAAAGCAGGTTCAGGCTGCTGCCGCCATCCATAAGGACTTGAGTGAGGTGAAATCCATCGATGATTGGGTCTAGGACCAGTGCGGCGAATCCGCCATGATGGATACTAGTGGGGTGGTCCCTGCGATCGAAGGTGATCGGACAGGAGGACCAAGGGTTGAACTTTGGGGCGACTGGCTCCAACGCATATACGTCCCTGAGCGCACGCTTCCGCTCCCTCTTGGGGATGTGGGTTGCGTATATCATGTTCACCGTCCGCACTTGCGGGGGAAACCTCTTTTGTCCTCCGGTGTGTGGCTGTCGGGGCTCCTCCTCGTCATCGCTATGCGGCCCCTTGTCCTTGTTTTCGGCAATTAACTTGCGGGCCTGCTTGAACACCCTACAATCCCTGTTGGTGTGATTGGTTGGCTTGTCTGGGGTGTCGTGTATTTGACACGAGCGATCGAGTATACGGTCCAAGCTGGACGGACCCGACGTACTTTGTTTGAATGGCTTTTTCTGCTGACCGGGTTTAGAGCCTTTGAATCCGGCATTGACTGTCGTATCCTCGGTATTTTCGCTGTTAATGCGGCGCTTATGTTTGTTGCGATGTGACCTGCTATTGCCGTCCTTGGTATCAGAGGTACCATGGTTCTTTGATATGTTATTACTGTGAGCCAGCCAGCTATCTTCTCCCGCACAAAATCGGGTCATGAGCGTCGTGAGAGCTGCCATAGATTTCGGCTTTTCCTGACCAAGGTGCCGGGCTAGCCACTCGTCTTGGATGTTGTGTTTGAAAGCCGCTAAGGCCTCTGCATCCGGACAGTCAACGATTTGATTTTTCCTTGTAAGGAACCGAGTCCAGAATTGCCTGGCCGACTCTTCTGGCTGCTGAATTATGTGGCTCAAGTCATCGGCGCCTGGTGGTCGCACATAAGTGCCCTGAAAGTTGTCGAGGAATGCGGCTTCCAGATCTTCCCAACAGCTAATGGAGTCCGCTGGCAAGCTGTTAAGCCAATGCCGCGCTGGTCCTTTGAGCTTTAGTGGGAGATATCTCATGGCGTGTAAGTCATCACCGCGGGCCATGTGGATGTGGAGGAGGAAATCCTCGATCCATACTGCGGGATCTGTTGTGCCGTCGTATGATTCAATATTTACAGGTTTGAAACCTTCTGAGAATTGATGATCCATTACTTTGTCTGTGAAGCATAAGGGGTGTGCGGCGCCTCTATAGTGGGCTATATCGCGACGCAGCTCGAATGGGTCTTGCCCGCTGTGTTCGGCCCAGCCGGATTTGCTTTTACTGTATCCGGCGTGACATTTATCGTCTCGCAGAGTTGTGCGCCCTCGTGATCCGTAGATCGATCTTGCATGCTTTGCTTTGTCCTCCAATATGTCTCGCATGTCTGGCGTATCTCCCCATGCCTTTTTATTTGAATGGCGTCGGGGTAGAGGCTGAGTTTTTGGCTGGAATGCCTCTCTATCGCGGCCACGAGGTGGCCGATCAGCCGTATCATACGCTTCTTCCTCCAGTCGGGGCAGTAACCTGCACTTTGGGTAATTCTTGGAGGGGCGCTCGAGTTTATATTCCTCGACCGCGAGGACTTCAGTCCATCTGTTAGTTAGCAGATCTTGATCAGCTTGAAGCTGTTGCTGCTTTTTCTTCAGGCTATTTGCCGTGGCCATAAGCCGGCACTTGAAGCGCTCTTGTTCGACGGTATCCTCTGGTACGGCGAATTCATTGTCGCCGAGGCTTGCCTCGTCTTCGGAGGGGGGCATGTAATTGTCATCCTCCTCCTATCTGTCTGCCGCTCTTTCAGGAGGGCTGGCTCCTCCATCCTCCTGCTCTAAATCTTGCTGGAGGGGATTGTTGTTGTCTTCGACACTATCCGGAGTGTTATTATCTCCTGTGCTGGTATCACCACTTTTGCTTTGGCAGGACTTAGAGCGGCGCCGCTGACGTCGGCGCTTGGGTTGCTTCTTGGAGGGGTCATCCTCTGTTATCTCGTCGCCATTGCCTTCTTTGGGTGTATCCACCATGTATATGTCGATGATGAGGTGGCTTTCCAGTGCCCTATGGGCGCTGGTTCATGTTCGTCTCCTACATCGTCGTCCATACCGTCGATGTCTTCGGAGTCGAAGTCGAGCATGTCAGTTAAATCATCGACAGTGGCTACGAAGTGGGTGGTGGGTGGGCGTCGAATTTCTTCGTCGTCCGCATCCCAATCCTGTTGGCCATAGTCCAGCCAGGGCTCTCCTGACAAAGAGAGAGACTTTAGTGAATTCATAATGTCGCCGAAGGGCGAGTGCTGAAAGATATCCGCGGCGGTGAATTCCATGATCGGCGCCCAGTCGGATTCGATTGGCAGGGGCGCGGACGGTTCGGAGTCCGGAAAAGAGTCCGGCACCTTGGAGTCACGGGCTTCGCAGAGGATTAGGCTGGTGTTCCGCTCGATCGCCGTTGAGACTGCAGCCCCTGAGGTGGTGTCTAGCCACCCGTCCTCGACTGGCGCAGTTGGCTCCGAGCTAAGGGTCGGAGTGATGCGGGCGGGGCCTTTGGGGTACTGTTTGGCGGTAGAGCTAGGTCATACCCATCATGACAGTGCAGCGCGCCCGACTGTGGCTCAAATCCGTCAAAGATCAAGTCTCCGCGGATGTCGGCCGTGTAGTTCAAACTTCCAAATCTGACCTGATGGCCAGGGGCGTAGCTTTCAATCTGCTCCAGATGGCCAAGCGAATTAGCCCGCAGTGCAAAGCCGCCGAACAAGAAGATCTGTCCGGGGAGAAAGGTCTCACCCTGGACCGCATCATGGTTGATGATCGTAGGAGCCATCGGGCCTAAAGGTGACGACACAGAGGAACTCTCAATGAAAGCATCAATGTCGGTGTCAAAACCGGCGGATCTCGGGTAGGGGATCCCAAACTGTGCGTCTAGGCCAGATGGTAACAGGAGGCAGGGGACACAATGTTTTACCCAGGTTCGAGCCCTCTTGATGGAGGTAAAACCCTACGTCCTGCTTGATTAATATTGATGATATGGGTAGTACAAGAGTAGATCTACCACGAGATGAGAGAGCCTAAACCCTAGAAGCTAGACTATGGTATGATTGTATGTTCTCCTACGGACTAAAACCCTCCGGTTTACATAGACACCAGAGAGGGTTAGGGTTACACAAGGTCGGTTGCAAAGGAGGAGATATCCATATCCGTATTGCCTAGCTTGACTTCCACGCCAAGTAGAGTCCTATCCGGACATGAGACAAAGTCTTCAATCTTGTATCTTCATAGTCCAACAGTCCGGCCGAAGGATATAATCCGGCTGTCCGGAGACCCCCTAATCTAGGACTCCCTCAGAAACCTTCTGACATGCCAGGTGTTCCCAGGGGACTGGCTGAGCATCGTTTGCGAGTCGACCCAAAGGTGAAACCAGTCAAAGAACATCTTCGACAGTCCGCCGTACAGAAGAGGAAGGCAATCGGTGAAGAAGTGGCTCGGCTTCTGGCAGCTAAGTTTATCGAGAGATTTACCACTCTGAGTGGTTAGCTAATGTTGTCATGGTCCCAAAGAAGGACGACTCACTTCGCATGTGCATCGACTTCAAACATATCAATCGGGTCTGCCCGAAAGATTACTTTCCTCTCCCTCGCATCGACCAAATAGTCGACTCGACTGCGGGGTGTGAGCGTTTGTCCTTTTTGGACGCTTATTCCAGGTATCATCAGATCCGTCTGTATGGACCCGATGAGATAAAAACAGCTTTCATCACCCCATTTGGGTGCTTCTGTTATGTCACTATGCCATTCGGTTTGAAGAATGCCGGAGCCACATTCACGAGGATGATCCAGAAGTGTCTGCTCACTCAAATCAGTCGGAATGTGGAAGCATACACGGATGACATTGTGGTCAAGACATGAAAAGGTTCCGACCTACTGGCTGACCTTGCTGAAACCTTTGCCAACCTCAGAAGGTATGGTATCAAGCTTAATCCATCAAAGTGCACATTTGGAGTTCCATGCGGGAAATTACTCGGTTTCCTCGTTTCCGAATGGGGGATCGACGCTAACCTAGAGAAAGTGGGTGCCATACTCCGGATGAAACACCCTGTGCGTGTGCATGATGTCCAGAAGCTTACTGGTTGTTTGGCCGCCCTAAGTCGATTCATTTCTCGCTTCGGTGAAAAGGCACTACCTCTTTACCGACTGATGAAGAAGTCAGATAAGTTCGAGTGGACTCCTGAAGCTGATGCAGCATTTGCAGAGCTCAAAGCCCTGCTTTCCACCCAGCCAGTGCTTGCTGCTCCAATCAGCAAAGAGCCTTTACTGCTTTACATTGCAGCCACTGGACAAGTCGTGAGTAAAGTACTTACTGTCGAGCGGGAAGAAGAAGGAAAAGCTAACAAAGTTCAGCGCCTAGTATACTATGTCTCTGAAGTTTTGACTCCATCAAAGCAAAGATATCCACATTATCAGAAGCTTGTTTACGGGATTTATATGACCACGAAGAAGGTTGCACATTACTTCTCTGATCACTCCATTACAGTCGTCAGCGACCCTCCATTATCAGAGATTCTGAACAATAGAGATGCAACTGGTCAAGTGGCAAAGTGGGCGATTGAACTCCTTCCCTTAGATATCAAGTTCGAGGCAAAGAAAGCTATCAAGTCCCAAGCAATAGCAATTTCCTCGCCGAGTGGATTGAACAACAACTGCCGACTCAAGTTCACTCGGAGCACCGGACCATGTTCTTTGATGGTTCCAAGATGCTGAATGGTTCCGGTGCTGGGGTGGTACTGGTATCCCCCGAGGAGACAAGCTCAGATTTGTCCTCCAGATTCACTTTGATTCCTCCAATAACGAAGCAGAATATGAAGCACTCTTGTATGGGTTGTGTATGGCCATCTCACTCGGCGTCCATCGCCTCATGGTCTATGGCAACTCAGATTTGGTAGTCAATCAAGTGATGAAGGAGTGGGACATCATAAGCCCAGCCATGACTGGTTACTGCAACGCGGTGAGGAAGTTGGAAAAGAAGTTTGAGGGGTTAGAGCTCCATCATGTACCTCGACTGAAAAATCAAGCAGCAGATGATTTAGCAAAGATAGGCTCCAAGAGAGAAGCTATTCCCAGCAATGTGTTCCTGGAGCATATTCATGCACCTTCAGTTCAAGAAGATCCCTTCGCTGAAGAGCCCCCGCAGCCTAGGAGTGCCACAGATCCGACTGAAGTCGAGGTCCCAACCATGGTCGACTTGATCATGGAGGTGTTGGTCATCACTCCTGACTGGACAGTGCTATACACTGCATATATCCTTAGGAAAGAGCTCCCAGATGATGAAGAAGAGGCTCGACAGATCGTCCGTCGATCCAAGGCTTTTACTGTAATAAGAGGACAACTGTTCAGAGAAAGTGCAACTGGGGTCAGCCAGAAATGCATAACACCAGAAGAAGGCCGAGTGATCCTACACGACATCCATTCGGGGACCTGTGGTCACCATGCGTCCTCTCGGACCATTGTGACTAAAGCATACCGAGCTGGATTTTATTGGCCACGAGCAAATGAAATGGCGAAAGATATAGTCGACAGATGTGAAGGCTGCCAGTTCTACTCCAATATGTCACACAAACCTGCATCAGCCCTGAAGACCATTCCACTCGTCTGGCCCATTGTTGTTTGGGGATTGGACATGGTTGGTCCACTGAGGACTGGTAGGAGCGGCTTCACTCATGTGCTTGTAGCAGTCGACAAGTTTACCAAATGGATCGAAGCCAAGCCTATTAAGAATCTTGAAGCTGGTACTGTTGTCAGCTTCATAGAGAGTTGATATTCAGATATGGGGTTCCGCACAGCATCATCACTGACAATGGATCGAACTTCGATTCTGATGAGTTCAGAACCTTCTGCGCCTCACAAGGCACACGAGTTGACTATGCTTCAGTGGCCCATCCCCAGTCGAATGGACAAGCAGAAAGAGCAAATGGCCTAATTCTCAAAGGACTGAAACCCTGACTGATGCGAGATCTCAAGCACGCAGCGGGCGCCTGGGTTGATGAACTTCCATCAGTTCTCTGGGGATTGAGGACAACTCCCAATCGGTCGACTGGCCGAACTCCATTCTTCTTGGTCTATGGGGCTGAAGCTGCTCTACCGAGTGACTTGCTTCATGATGCACCATGAGTTGAGCTCTTTTCTGAAGATGAAGCAGAACAAGCTCGGCAAGACGCAGTCGACCTCCTAGAGGAGAAAAGAGAGATGGCCTTGATCCGGTAGACCATTTATCAGCAAGACTTGCGTCGATTCCACGCTAGACACGTGAAGGGTCGAGCCTTTCAAGAGGGAGACTTGGTTCTTCGAGTGGATCAGCAGAAACCACACAAGCTCGCCCCAGCTTGGGAAGGTCCCTTCATTGTCACCAGAGTGCTCCACAATGGAGCATACCACCTTTACAATGTTGAGCATAAGAAGGATGAGCCACGGGCTTGGAATGTGGAGCTGCTCCGCCCCTTTTATACTTAAGTACTCATTCAAATAAAATGTAATAAGAAATACCTTTGTAATTTGTTTATCAAAGACAAGAGCTTTACAGTCCTCTGGCACGATTGTTGTTGCTTTTATTTATGTCTAAAAACCCCCAGTGGGTGACTTAGCTGCGAATCCGTTTCGCCTAAGTTCGAAAGAAAATCTTACCGAGTGGTGAGCAAGCCTCTCACTCGGGGGCTTAGCTGCAAATCCGTTTCTCCTAAGTTTTCAAAATCCTACCGAGTGGTAAGCCAGCCTCCCACTCGGGGGCTTAGCCGCAGTCCAGTACTCGCCTAAGTTTAAAAAATCCTACCGAGTGGTGAGCAACCCTCCCACTCGTAAGCATAGCTGCAGTCCAGTACTCGCCTAAGTTTAAAAAATCCTACTGAGCGGTGAGCAACCCTCCAACTCGGGGGCTTAGCTACAGTCCAGTACTCGCCTAAGTTTAAAAAATCCTACCGAGTGGTGAGCCAGCCTCCCACTCGGGGGCTTAGCTGCAGTCAAGTACTCGCCTAAGTTTGTAAAATCCTACCGAGTGGTGAGCAAGTCTCCCACTCGGGGGCTTAGCTGCAGTCCAGTACTCTCCTAAGTTTGTAAAATCCTACCAAGTGGTGAGCTAGCCTCCCACTCGGGGGCTTAGCCACAGTCCAGTACTCGCCTAAGTTTAAAAAATCCTACCGAGTGGTGAGCAACCCTCCCACTCGGAGGCTTAGCTGCAGTCCAGTACTCGCCTAAGTTTAAAAAAATCCTACCGAGTGGTGAGCAATCCTCCCACTCGGAGGCTTAGCTGCATTCCAGTACTCGCCTAAGTTTAAAAATCCTACTGAGTGGTGAGCAACCCTCCCACTTGTGGGCTTAGCTGCAGTCCAGTACTCGCCTAAGTTTAAAAAAAATCCTACCGAGTGGTGAGCAATCCTCCCACTCGGAGGCTTAGTTGCAGTCCAGTACTCGCCTAAGTTTAAAAAATCCTACCGAGTGGTGAGCAACCCTCCCACTCGTAGGCTTAGCTGCAGTCCAGTACTCGCCTAAGTTTAAAAAATCCTACCGAGTGGTGAGCAACCCTCCCACTCGGGGGCTTAGCTGCAGTCCAGTACTTGCCTAAGTTTAAAAAATCGTACCGAGTGGTGAGCAATCCTCCCACTCGGGGGCTTAGCTGCAGTCCAGTACTCGCCTAAGTTTGTAAAATCCTACCGAGTGGTGAGCAACCCTCCCACTCAATGGCTTAGCTGCAGTCCAGTACTCGCCTAAGTTTGAAAATCCTACCAAGTGGTGAGCAATCCTCCCACTCGGAGGCTTAGCTGCAGTACAGTACTCGCCTAAGGTTTAAAATCCGCCCTTATTTGCAAGGACGACGAGGTGCTGGTCGATTGCAACCTTCTCCTTCAGAGCTGCGCCACAAATACAACGTGTGCTCCATCCCCATCTGCAAGGACGACGAGGTGCAGGTCGACTACAACCTTCTCCTTTGGAGCTGCGCCACAAATACAATGTATGCTCCATCCCTACCCGCAAGGGCGACGAGGTGCAGATCGACCGCGGCCTTCTTTTCTGAGCTATGCCACAAATGCAACATGCACTCCATCCTTGTCCGCAAGGATGACGAGGTGCAGGTCGACTGCAACCTTCTTCTCCGAGCTACACCACAAATACAACGTGAGCTCCATCCTTGTCAGCAAGGACGACAAGGCGCGGTTCGATTGAAGTCTCCATTTCAAGGCTGCATCTCAAACACGAAGGTCATTCCAAATAGGGAGCAGATTCCAAAAGCAATCGCAAGCATATTCAAAAGTAGTTCGGATAGATCCTAAAGTTCCAAGCGACAAATCAAAAGTATTCGAGCATCAAGCCCGAAGGAGTTTAATGGTTACATCAACCACTCGGCATTCCGAGGCAAATTTAAGACAGGTTTAAATCTCATAGTTTGTTCACTCGGCAGGAGGAGGGCTGCGGGTTCGACGAATTCATCCAAGTCAATTAAATGTGCGATCCGAGTGGCAACATCGATGAAAGTCTCCATAAAGGACTGGAAGTCGTGCCTTTTGGTGTTGGCGACCTTGATCGCCGCCAGCTTATCTTCGCGGGCTTCCTTGAAGTGGACTCTTACCAAGGACAACGCCACGTCAGCACCACACTGGGCAGAGGACTTCTTCCACTCTTGCACTTGACCAGGGACCTCGTTGAGTTGGGTCATCAGAGATTCGAGGTCATTTTGAAGCATCGCTCTTGGCCAGAGTGACGAGTCGATCCGTGAAACTGCCACCTTCAGACAAGCGAGATAACTTGTGACGCTGGCGACGCGGGATTCCAGTCGAAGCACATTCATGGCAGCCTTGTCGCCGACTGGAGAAACAATAGGGTCTAAACCCGTCTCGATCCGTCCAGTCTCCTCGTCGAAGTTTTGGCAAAATTCTGCAGTCAAAGAGTTAGTGAGTTGACTGGACAGAACTAACTTGCAAGCAGTAAAGCAGTCGGATTAGAAAGAGTACCTTCCAGCATAAGAAAGAGCTTCTTGGCGAGAGTTCTGAAATAAGCTTCCACGTCATTTCTCCTACGAGTCGCGGATTCCAGCTTCTCATTCAGAGCCATCTTATCCTTCTTATGATGAGTTACCTCTCGGTTGGATTCAGTGAGAGAGGACTTCAGCTTGCTTACTTCTTCTTCCAGCACTCCGACTGAAGCCAACTTCTGGTCTGCAAGGGCAGTCTTATCTTGAGCCTCCTTCTGCGTAGCTGCAAGGTCCAAGTCCTTCTTCTCTAGAGACAACCTCAATTTCTCTAAAAAATAAGCAATCGGATCAAACAAGTGATCGAAGAAATACTTTAAAGGATGATCGACGTGAGCAGTTGACAGGCAGTTACCTTCCATACCAGCAACTTCATCTTGAGCTTTCTTCAATTTTTGTTGGGCCAACTCCAAGTCAAGGTTGAGTTGCCTCTGCTTCTCCTCAAATTCGGCGAACTTGGCAATAAGAGTACAAGATTTCTGCAGAGGGTAAAAGACACATAAATCGACAAGATCAAAGATTATTTACTTCCGAGTGAATAAAACTTTAAAGTTGACTCAGACCCCAGCCAACTGCCCGCAGTCGACTGCGGTCTCAGGGACTACACCCAGTGGGTGCACTTGACGTGCCCCCACTGGTTCAGATCCCACTCGGCCGGTCCGCCCAAAAAAGAGAAGAAAGAGAGAAGAACTATTCAGACCCCGGTCGACTGCCAGCAGTCGACCGCGGTCTTGGGGACTACACCCAGTGGGTGCACTTGGCGTGCCCCCACTGGTTCAGATCCCACTCGGCCGGTCCACCCAGGTCGAGTGGAAGAAAGGAAAGGGAAAAGTACTCAGACCCCAGTCGACTGCCCGCAGTCGACCGCGGTCTCGGGGACTACACCCAGTGGGTGCACTTAGCGTGCCCCCACTGGTTCAGATCCCACTCGCCCAGGCCGAGTGGAAGAGCGCAAATGCTAAAGACAACAAAACACCCAGTGGGTGTACAGATTCGACGCAAACAATAAGAGATTGTATGAAAGAAAATATTTCAGGTAGCATATCCTAATAGAACAAGGTCAGTCGAAAGCCTACTTACCTGGACATTGGCCCGAAGAGCCGCGCTGGCATCATAAGCAGCCTGGCTATTCTCGTGCACCGTCTTCATACGCTCCATCATCACGTTAGCCTGACGGATGGCCTCCGCAGCCGCATTCGACTGGTTTTCCGGAACATGGTAGTTGGTGAAGAAGGGGGCAGACGACCCAAGTGCGGCAGCTTGGAGCTCCGAAGCATGAGGTTGGACGACTGAAGGAAACACCGGTACAATCGACGGTGCAGGGCGCTCACTCCACAATGGGACAACAAAAGTTACAGAGGCCCAACCCGCGTCTTCAGATTGCTGGACGGTTGGTGTTGTCATCGGTCCCTGCTGAGACGTCTTGCCAGCTGCTACTTTTTTGTTCTTTCTGGGCCTAGGGGCCACATCTTCTTCATCATCCGGAAGCTCGATGACGTTGGGTGGGGCTGCAAATAAATCAGTCGACCCCAAGTGAATCGCCAGAATTTCATCGACCAAATAATCAAGAACAAGATCATGAGAGTTTTACCTGGATTGGAGGTAACCGCTCTTCCATTTCCTCGTCTCGGTATTGGTAGGAAGAAGTTCCAGATGTAGCAGCACTACAAATGTCAACATTCAGTCGGTTATGTTCTATTTCTCGAGTCGACCAAAAGACTAGGTCAGATGATTACCCGGAGATGGTGGGGATGGTCACTTTGATTCTGGGCAAAGCCTTCGGTGGTTTGGAGGATGTGGCCTTCAATGCTTTCGGCGTAGGATGCGGCGCAGTCTTGAGCTGTTTCGATACGTTCTCAGTCGGCACCGGAGAAGACGTTCGAGGGCGCTTCGAAGATTGCCCGGTTGGTGCGGCCGCCAGGTCAGGGGTGCTCGCCGGGTCGTGAGCGTGCTTGGACCTCCTCTCTCTGCGAGGAGGCGAGTCGACCTCTTCTTCATCACTCGAGTCGTTGATCTCCTCGTCCTCCTCTGCATCCGAGTGCCACTCGCCACTCTCTCCCCCGCTCTCCCCTTCCTCGACATTTTGCTCCTGCACTCCATTGGGCATCGAGTACATGTCAATAAGAGCCTGGAAAGACAATGAACAAAAGAGATACAATCGACAGTCAACAAGATGTTACATAGTGAATCAAGAAGATACTCGACAAAGCAGAATCGTACCTGTTCCGGCTGGCGCAAATGGTCGAATGGAACCACCCTCCTGGACCCCCGGGGATTATCCTTGTTGCCGGTAATACCTCTCAGCCACTTCTCCACTGTGTCCTCGCTAACATCCTCCGGGTGGACCCGAGTGGAATCCTCGAGTCCCGAGTACATCCACATCAGATGGTCACGGGCTTGGAGTGGTTAGATGCGTCGACTGAGGAAGACCTCCAGCAGGTCCATACCAGTCACTCCGTCGCGGACAAGTTGGACGACCCGCTCAACCAACACCTTCACATGCGCCTTCTCTTCCGGGATCACTCTCAAGGAGGAGGGCTTCTCCACTCGAGCCATGGAACAGGGGGGAAGTCCAGTCGACTGACCCGGGGTTGGCTGGTCCTTGCAGTAAAACCAGGTCGACTCCCAGCCCCGGACCGAGTCGGGAAGGATCATAGCTGGGAAGGTGCTCTTGTTCCTCATTTGGATTCCAAGGCCCCCACACATCTATATCATGTGCGTCCTCTCGTCACTCGGGTTGGCCTTCTTGACCGTCTGGGAGCGACATGTGAATATGTGCTTGAAGAGACCCCAGTGCGGTCGGCAACCCAAGAAATTCTCGCACATTGACACGAAGGCAGCAAGGTACACGATGGTGTTTGGAGTAAAGTGGTGGAGTTGAGCCCCGAAGAAGTTCAAAAAACCACGAAAGAAAGGGTGGGGAAGCAAAGAAAACCCGCTATCGACATGAGTGGCGAGGAGAACGCACTCACCCTCCTGCGGCCGCGGCTCGATCTCGTTCCCCAGGAGCCACGCCGATTCATGGGGGGTCAGTCCCCCCTCAACCAGATCGCCGATGTCGTCTTGGCTGATCGTCGAGCGGATCTAGTCGCCCTGGATCCAGCCTGGCAGCAGGCCGGACCTTGACAAGGATCCACCCCAGCTAGTCCTCTTTCCTTTCGCCTTCGCCGTCGCCTTCTTTGCACGCTCCAACGCCACCGTCTTCTCCTTCCCCATGGCAGCGAATCGAGTACGAGCGGGGCTACGACGCCGAGAGCGGAAGCAGGCGCAGCGGAGAAAACTGAGGAAGAAGAAGGAGAATGAGGGTGCACTGTTCAAAAGCCCGGTCCGGTGCCTTTTATAAGGACACTTCCGAGTGACTGACTTGTAGGCCCGGACGATCTTATCAAATCCCGAATAGTCGCGCGCGCGATATGTGGCAAAAAAGGTGGTGCGGGGATCAAGGCGACCTGCCTAATCCATCCCGATTACCACGGCCTCCCCCGCCCGGCGCGCTTCCCAAAATTCGAATCCCACGAAATCCGCGGACAACAAAACAACTTGTCAAATGGAAGACATCCTCCACATCATCACTCGGAACTCTTTAGTAAAAGTTCACTCGACAAAAACTAAGAATGGATCAAGGCGACTGAAAAAGAAGTTGGTTTCATCACCTCAGTTCATTGATCCAGAACAAGATATACTCACAGCACGAAGAATGAGTCGGAAGTGTTCTCAACTCCTTCCTCACTCAAACCCTGATCCATTCGGGGGCTAATGATGAAGCTATGTACCTAGGGTAGGGTCATGGATCTGTCCAAGATACCCTCCCCAAGGACATCTCTAAAAGAACCAGAAGCATTCGAAGAAAAATCATCATCCACTTGACCATGAAGCTATGTTCCACTCGACAGTCTTGAAGACACTCGACCGTATGGACAATCACTCGACTACCAGAAGATCTAGAGCCACTCCACTCTGCAACAGTCGGGAATTAAGCCATAGCTTTAATGGTCATTATGTATCTTTATTGCAGGCGTAACCAGTAACGTCCCCATCTTTATGTACCTTAAACCCTTTGTAACTGAGGGCGGGAGGGGTCTGGCGAACTCTATATAAGCCACCCCCCTCCTCAGGGACAAGGGTTCGCACCCCCTGTAACCCACACACATATAATCCAATCGACCGTCTCCGGGCTCCGAGACGTAGGGCTGTTACTTCCTACGAGAAGGGCCTGAACTCGTAAACCTCGCGTGTACAACTCCTCCATAGCTAGGATCTTTCCTCTACATCCCTACCCCCCTATTCTACTGTCAGACTTAGAACCACGACACCAGGGACTCCTACTGTGTTAGCCCGGCACACTGCTAAACAAGAAGCCCTGGAGAGACAGAGAGTGCATTTTGATATCTCTCACTACAGTCATCTGAATGCTAATGACATTTTGTCCGGCTATTTCTGCCATGTTCATTCCAGCCGTGAATCAGGGATTGAGATGGTCAAACAACTTCAGCTGAAATATGAGGTATGTTCTCCGGTTTACTTATACTCTGCCAGCCCCCAAGTCTTTAGATGATGATCCTGAATGATCTGGAGATTTTATGATATAGATGGATATTTTCTCTCTAAGTTTTTCATAAGTCCAATAAAATAGTGTAAACTTCACCTGTAGTCCCCAAGTGCCGGCTCAATTTACCAAAAATGAACCGGTACTTTAACTTCATAGATGTCTTTTGCCGAACCCAACAAATATTGTAATCCGGCTTAATCTTGAGAGACTTTCTGAATATCATGCATTAGCCCCCAAGTGCCAAGTGATGTTACTTTGTAAGGTACTTGGGACTTGAAATATATTAGAGTCATAAGAAATTGTTTTGGCAGACATTAGCCCCCAAGTGTCAAGTGGTATTGAAGTGCAAAGTACTTGAGACTTGAATCTTGAACTTTAGTTTAAACCTTGACACACCTGTGTATGTTTTGTAGAACGCCCTATCTGAATTGGGTTCCCAATTAACTGACGCCAAGACCCGGCTGGCGGATCAAGAGACAGAAATCAAGTCCGCTGATTCTAAACTTCAATTAAGTCTTGCTGGGACAGAAAAATTGAAAACCAGCTTGACTGCCAAAAAGAAATCCTGGGCTGAAGAAAAGATGATGATGACACAACGCGCCGAAAAAGCTGAAGCGGCTCTTGAGGAGGTTACCACGAAGCTGACCGTCTTAAAGAACCGGGTGTCTCAAATGGTTTCCGCCATTTTTGGTAAGCCATTTGTACTAATCTTTTATACCTTCTTTTGACCCGAAATATAAACCGCCTGCTGACCCCTTGTTTAAAAAATATGTGCAGGCCCGCGAAGCAAGAATCCGAGCCAAGATAATGTGACTAAACTGAAGGCGGTCTATACGTTAGTGGAGCAGTTGTACACTGGCGCTCAACGAGCACTTGCTGCTATCTCTCCTGCCAACCAAGGACCCAACCGGCTCAGTGATGTCTTGAAAAATTTGTCAATCTTACCCGCCAGGTTTCAAGAAGTCAAATGATCTTGTGCCAGAGCCGGATCCTTGACTGCCCTGAGCCGCTCCAAAGCCTGGGTGCCAGATCTAGACCCGGCGGATGTAGCCAGGGGGTACCCTACCATGAAGGAAGACGGGTCTCTATTAGAGCAGGATGACTTTGTTGCTTGCGTGAGGGGAGTTCGACCTCAGGCCACCATTCTTGGAGATGAGACCAACATTGACAAATATCAGCCGGGTTTTGATTTGGAGTATAAGAAGATGGCGACTCCCTCTTACAAGGTAACAGCCCTTATCCCGCCGGTTCGTCAACATACGTTTGCTCCAGAAGTTGATCCGACTGGCCTGATAGATGATGAAGCAGAGTTCATTGCCGTGAACGGCTTTGACTGGTCCAATCCTAGCTTCCAACTAACAGAAGGAGGTGAACCGGCGAGGGAAGAGTGAGAACCATCTTTGTGGGCTCTTTAAAGCCTTGTAATATATTTAGCTTGAAACAAATGCATATTTTGCCTATGCAATCATTCATAAGATGTCGTGTGTGATTCTTTGCTTCCTGATGTCAATATATGCGGCACATTTATGGTTATCTCTGTAATATTTCGGCTATGTTCCTGTAGAAAGGGAAAAAACTGGCTTGGCGGTTTAGCACCGAATGGGTCAGAACACCCGGTATATAACCAATGGTTTATCATAGTAGAAGAAATAGAAACAGATGCGAAAATAAATAAGGTTGAAACAACCTTTGATTAACACAGAAACAACTGTTCGTAAATAACAGTCATACCTGTATTTTTTACCTCTGGACCACCAGTTTATATGACCCGGGTGATGAGGTTGATGATCCAGTCCTTTTGAGAAGTCAATGCTTCTGTACGCCTTATGACTATCATGCCTTGGTGGCTTATTGTCAAATAGTCAAGCCGGTGAAAAGACCATGCTGATTGTTTAAAATTGAGACAATAAAAGACCAATAAGGCAAATAACAGTTTGCAAATAATATAAATTAACCTTGTAACTAAAGGTTGGGGGTTTTTGATTTGAGTACGATTAGTAAACCGGACCAAAGGGGTTAAGCTAAGATTCGAATACGATCATATAGCCCCCAGTGGCTTTGGCATTGCGCCGATCAAGAGGGTACCGACAGCTATGTTCTCTTTGGTTCGAATATGACCTATGTTTGAATAGGAAGCCCCCAAATGATCTTGAGAGGTTTTTAACGACCCTGATTCAAATACGATCCAAGTCGGACCCAAAAGGGGTTAAGCTATGATTCGGATACGATCAAGAAGCCCCCTAGTGAGTTTGGCTTTGAGCCGATCAAGAGGGTTACGACAGCTATGTTCTCTTTGGTTCAAATACGACCTATGTTTGAACAGGAAGCCACCGAGTGATCATGAGGTTTACAGCTAGATTCGAATACGAACATAAGCCGGACCAGAAAGGTTAAGCTAAATTCAGATATGATCAACTCCTTAATAGTCATGAAAAATAGTAAAGATATATGACCTTTGAAGAGGAAAAAAGGACAGAGGTTCTGCTTTATTACTTATCATAGTATATACAATGTCAAAGTATGTACATGACGAGAGCCGGTGGCTCAGGTGTAGTATGGCCGAAGTTGAGCAATGTTCCATGGCCGGCGGGTCTCCTCCTCCAACTTACGTGAGTCTTTGTGCTCTCGAACGTCAATGAGGTAATATGACCCGTTGTTTAAGTTCTTGCTGACCACAAAGGGTCCTTCCCAAGGCAGGGATAGCTTGTGTGCATCGGATAGATCTTGGATGAGCCGGAGCACCAGGTCACCTTCTTGAAAAGCCTTGGTCTTAACCCGGCGGCTGTGATAACGGCGCATGTCCTGTTGATAAATTACTGATTGAGCCGCTGCTAAGTCTCTCTCCTCATCTAACAAGTCAAGTGCATCCTGTCTGGCTTGTTCGTTATTAGCTTCAATATAAGCCGCCACATGAGGCGAGTCATGAAGGATGTCACTAGGCAGCACCGCTTCCGCTCCATAAACCATGAAGAAAGGTGTATAACCCATGGGCCTGTTAGGAGTGGTGTTAATACTCCACAGTACTGAGGGTAACTCCTCTACCCAGCAACCCGGCGTCCGTTGTAAGGGAACCATAAGCCGGGGCTTGAGACCTTTTAAGATTTCCTGATTTGCTCTCTCAGCCTGCCCGTTAGATTGAGGGTGAGCTACAGAAGAAACATCCAGCCGGATGTGCTCTCTTTGACAAAACTCCTCCATAGCCCCTTGGGACAAATTAGTGCCATTGTCAGTGATAATGCTGTGTGGAAAACCAAAGCGAAAAATCACCTTTTTCATGAACTGAACCGCCGTGGCTGCATCACACTTACTCACTGGCTCTGCCTCAACCCACTTTGTGAATTTGTCAACTGCCACTAAAAGATGTGTCTTTTTATCCTTGGACCTTTTGAAAGGTCCAACCATGTCAAGCCCCCAGACTGCAAACAGCCAAGTGATTGGAATCATCCGCAATTCCTGAGCCGGCACATGCGCTCGTCGTGCAAATTTTTGACATCCATCACATCTACTGATCAGATCTTTTGCATCAGCATGAGCCGTCAACCAGTAAAAACCATGACGAAAAGCTTTGGCCACAAGAGATTTTGACCCGACATGATGACCACAATCCCCTTCATGGATCTCACGAAGTATTTCTTGGCCTTCTTCAAGAAAACACACCGCTGAAATGCTCCAGTGACGCTGCGATGGTATAATTTTCCGTCAGAAATCGTCATTAACTTGGACCGCCGGGTTATCTGTCGGGCCAGGGTCTCATCCTCTGGCAACTCGCCCCGGGTCATGTAAGCCAAGAACGGTACTGTCTAATCTGGGATGACATGAAGAGCCGCCACCAACTGTGCCTCCGGGTCAGGAACGGCCAAATCTTCCTCTGTAGGTAACTTAACAGACGTGTTATGCAAAACATCCAAAAAGGTGTTTGGTGGCACCGTCTTACGCTGAGATCCTAGACGGCTTAAGGATCGGCCACTTCATTCTTTCTTCGGTCAACGTGTTCCACTAGGTGACCCTTAAAATGTCCTGCAACAGCATCAACTTCACGGTGATAAGTCGCCATGAGAGGATCCTTGGAATCCCACTTGCCTGACACCTGTTGAGCCACCAAATCTGAATCGCCAAGGCACCGGACCCGGATCAGACTCATTTCTTTAGCCATTCGAAGACCATGGAGCAAGGCTTCATATTCTGTTGTGTTGTTAGTACAAGGAAACATCAACCGCAACACATAACAAAACTTGTCACCTCGAAGGGAAGTTAAAACAACTCCAACCCCCGAGCCTTCCAACGGTCTGGACCCATCAAAGTGAATCGTCCAATATGTGTTGTCTGGTTTCTCCTCTGGCATCTGGATCTCTGTCCAATCTTTAATAAAGTCAATCAGCGCTTGAGATTTGATCACAGTACGTGGCACATACTTCAACCCATGAGACACAAGTTCAATGGCCCAATTGGCGACTCATCCAGTAGCTTCTCTGTTTTGAATGATGTCTCCCAAAGGAGCAGAACTAACCATAGTGATTGGGTGACCCTGAAAGTAATGTTTGAGCTTCCGGCTTGCCATGAACACCCCATATACGAGCTTCTGCCAATGTGGATATCTTTGTTTAGATTCAATCAGCACCTCACTGACGTAATAAACCGGCCGTTGGACCGGATGTTCCTTGTCGGCCTCCTTGCGTTCCACCACAATGTCCACACTAACAGCTCATGAGTTAGCAGCTACATATAATAACAACGGCTCTTTCTCAACTGGAGCAGCAAGAACCGGGGGTTCAGCGAGTTGTTTCTTCAAATCCTCAAAAGCAGAGTTAGCAGCATCACTCCAGACGAAGTCATCCGCCTTTTTCATCATTTGATACAAAGGCATCGCCTTCTCCCCTAACCGGCTTATGAACTGGCTTAAGTCCGCGATGCGACCCGCCAGCCGCTGAACGTCATTGATGCACACCGGTTTAGCCAGAGATGTGATTGCCTTGATCTTCTACGGGTTAGCCTCAATACCTCTGTTAGACACCAGAAAACCCAAAAGTTTGCCAGCTGGGACTCCAAAAACACACTCGGCCGGGTTAAGCATCATCTTGTAGACCCGGAGGTTATCAAAGGTCTCCTTCAGATCTGTTACCAAGGTTTCCTCCTTTCTGGACTTCACCACTATATCATGCACATAAGCATGAACATTCCGCCCAATCTGATTGTGAAGGCAATTCTATACACACCGTTGATAAGTTGCCTGGGCACTTTTAAGCCCAAAAGGCATAGACACATAGCAGAAGGCTCCAAACGGAGTGATGAAAGTTGTTTTCTCCTAGTCCTTAACCTCCATCTTGATCTGATGATAACCTGGGTATGCATCCAAAAAACTCAAACGCTCGCAACCAGCCGTAGCATCAATGATCTAATCAATACAAGGGAGAGCAAAAGGGTCAGCCGGACAAGCCTTGTTCAAATCGGTGTAATCCACACACATACACCAGGTCCTGTTCTTCTTGAGTACAAGCACCGGGTTAGCCAACCACTCTGGGTGAAAAACTTCCACAATGAACCCGGCCGCCAAGAGCCGGGCCACCTCTTCTCCTATGCCTTGCATCGTTCCTCGTTAAACCGCCAAAGGAACTGCCTGATCAATGTTAAGAGTGTGCTCAGCGAGTTCTCTCGGGACACCCGGCATGTCAGAAGGCTTCCATGCAAAGATGTCCCGATTCTCACGGATGAACTCGATGAGCGCGCTTTCCTATTTTGGATCCAAGTTGGCACTGATGATGAACTGTTTGGATGAGTCGCCTGGCACAAAATCAACCATCTTGGTGTCATCAGCCAACTTGAACTTCAACACCGGTTCATGCTCCGTAGTTGGCTTCTTCAAAGACGTCATGTCCGTCGGGTCAACGTTATCTGTATAAAACTTCAACTCCTCTGTCGCGCAGACAGACTCTGCATAAGCGGCATCACCTTCCTCACATTCCAGGGCTATTTTCCGGCTTCCATGTACTGTAATGGTGCCTTTATAACACGGCATCTTGAGCTACATATATACATAACACGGCTGAGCCATGAACTTGGCGTAAGCCGGCCGTCCAAACAGAGCATGATATGGACTTTTGATCTTAACCACCTCAAAAGTTAACTTCTCAGCCCTGGAATCATATTTATCCCCAAAGGCTACTTCCAGTTCAATCTTACCAACTGGGTATGCCGACTTGCCAGGCACAACACCGTGAAAAATAGTGTTGGATTGCTTAAGACTCTTATTAGTCAACCCCATCCGATGGAATGTCTCATAGTAGAGGATGTTGATGCTACTGCCTCCATCCATGAGCACTTTAGTGAATTTATATCCACCAACCTGAGGTGCCACTACCAAGGCTAAGTGACCCGGATTATCAACCCGGGGAGGATGATCATCTCTGCTCCACACAATAGGCTATTCTGACCACCTCAAATAACGTGGAATCGCCGGCTCAGCGGCATTGACAGCCCTCTTATGAAGCTTCTGGTCCCTCTTGCATACACTAGTGGTAAATACATGGTACTGCCCACTATTCAACTATTTTGGGTTGCTCTGATATCTGGATTGTTGCTACTGATTACCTTGACCGGGTTGTGGATTATAACCTCCCTGGTTACCTGGATGACCCTGACCGTGAAAACCGCCTCCACCTGAACCGGCGCCCGGTCCATGAATGCCGCCTCTGCCTGAACCGCCTCCAGGCCCGTGACTTCCATCAAATGTGTTGGAATTTTTAAATGCCTTCATGATTGTACAGTCCTTCCATAGATGGGTAGCTGGCTTCTCCCGGGTGTCGTGTCTTGGACAAGGTTCATTCAATAGTTGCTCGAGGGTGGGACCTGACCCGCCTGACCGAGGGGGTTGCCTACCCTTGTGCCATTGGTTTTTTCCCTGTGCATTGGTGTTAGCCACAAATTCGTCAGCCTTACATTTATTACCTCTTTGGTTTGCCGGGTTATGCTGGTGACCCTTGCCGTTGCCGTTCTTCTTTCCCTTCCCTGTTTTTTCTTCATCAGACACGGGATCCTTGGTACTGTCAGAATCAACATACTCGACCAGAGCCGCCCTCAACTGGCCCATGTGATTGCAGTCACGCTTGAGGCGCCCCAGCTTCTGCTTCAGGGGTTCAAAACGGCAATTTTCTCCAACAATAAGACTGCGAGCCGGCATCCATCTTATCAGATGAATGTATTATCTCCTTGACCCGGCGCACCCAATCGGTTGTGGACTCACCTTCCTCTTGCTTACAATTAGCCAGGTCCATGATTGACATAGGTTGTTTGCATGTGTCCTTGAAGTTCTGAATGAACCGGGATTTTAATTCCGCCCATGAGCCGATGGAATTGGGGGGGCAATCCTTTCAACCAAGGGCGAGCCGTTCCATCCAACATCATAGTGAAATACTTAGCCATTGCTGCATCTCTGACTTCCAGCAGCTCCATCGCCATCTCATAACTCTCAATCCAGGCCCCAGGCTGCAAGTCAGCCGTGTAATTAGGCACCTTACCAGGCCCCTTGAAGTCTTTGGGCAAGCGCTCATTACGTATAGCTGGCACCAAGCAAGGGACACCTCCTGTTCTTGTGGCTACTCCTACCTCAACAGAGGTTGCTGGATAAGCCAGAAAAGCCTGATGAGCCGCCTGCTCAGCTGCCATTTGAACCGCCCGCTCAGTCTCTTGACGGATCCTCTCCTGATCCGCTAAGTTAAGGGCTCCATCCTGCACCGGCTCATGCCTGCGTGGTTGGTTACGGCGTTGAGCGTTGCTTGACATATCAGCTGAGTCCATATGCCTGCTATAGCTCGGGCTCCGGCTCGGGCAAGGGGTTGAATAGATTTTGTCTCGACTCTAAGAGTATGCATCCTGCTGTGCCAGAGCCGTCTGAAGAAGTTCCCTCACCCTTCGTGTTTTGATTGCTGTCGGAGAGTCGCCTTCCATCAGGAGAGCCGCCAAACGAGCCGACGCAGCAATGAGGTTTTCCAAAGGATTGTAGAAGTGACCCGGTGGTGTTGGCGCATAATGAGGTGGAGCGGTACTCATACGAGGTGGTTCCATGGCCCGCGGCTGAACCGGCGCTCCGGGTGTCGCGATCCGATTTGCCACCGGCGGGGTACTTGGACCGGCCCCGGGTGTGTGGAAAAGGTTCCTAGGATTGAGCGTCAGAGGTAGACGTGACTGAGTTTTCTGATGCCTTCTCCTCATGACCTCGTTTGACGCGTTCAGATCCACTGAGAGCCGGAAAGTCTCCACTTGAAGCTGCTGAGCACGAGCGTCCAAAGCCGCCCATTCTGCGGCCATCCTGACCTCTTCTGCTGCTAAATTTTCCTTGGCATGTGTCATCTCTTCGCGTACCCGTGCCACCTCTGTGTCATGCCGAGCTTTATCCGCCAGCTCTACCATGGTAGTCAACAGAGCCATCAGCTTATCCATGAGGTCCATTAGTATCTGAGCCGGGGGCGCGCGGGGTCTCCTGACCCGGCCGCTGCTGACCTGGTGGATGTTTCTGCTGCAGTCGTGGGGTTCTGCCCGGGCTGAGTGCCTGCCATGAAGACTCCGGCTCGATTCGGCGGCTCAAAGGGGTCCGGAATACTGCTGCCATCGGAACAGCCTCCAAGCATGCCATCCTGCAGCTGATACAAATAATCCGTCTTGCCTGTTGATGACGTAGCGTCAGAATAGATGGCCATCTCACCGCCATCCATTGATCCTTCCGAGTATTCACCTCCATGGATGCAACCCACAAAGGCATGCTTTACGGCGTGTCGGGCCCAGGCGGGCCTCGCGCGCTGAGCTGTCTCGATGATGTTGGTGTAGACGTCCGGCCCAGGGCCCAATTCACCGATCCGGCCAATGAAGACATGAATCCCGCCGAAGGGGACCCGATACCCGTACTCAATTGAGCCGGCCTCGGGGCCCCAGCCTTCGTCGTCGATGTAGAGTTTGCCGCGACGACTCTTGGTCATCCGGCCCACAATGTATCCCTTGAGCCCTTCAAAGTTGCCCTTCAAGAACTCAAATCCACCGTGCGCTGGCCCCACGGTGGGCGCCAACTGTCGTGGAATTGTCACGGCGGATGTCCTAGCGAAAGGACTTAGTCGTAGGGCCATCGCAACTAGGAAGCTTAAAGGGGTTAATCAGGCAAAGGACACGAGAGGTTTTATACTAGTTCGGCCCCTTACGATGAAGGTAAAAGCCTACGTCTAGTTGTGTTTGGAATTGCTGGGGTTTCGAAGACCAGGGAGTGAATATGCTTGTCCTGGCTTCGAGTTGTTGTCTCCTCCCCTAAGCTGCCGCCGGGTCGTCCCCTTATATACATGGGTTGACGCCTGGCGGCCTACAGAGTCCTGGCCGGCTTAAAAAAGTGTCCAGCTCGGTGACTTCTTTTACATGCCTTTCTTTACAAGTCTTTCCTTACAATGGCGGTTTACAATATTGGGCCTTAAGCCGCCTCTGGGCTTAGGCCTTTTATAAGTCTTAATAAACTATCACCTTGAATGTTACTGGGCTTCTTTTGTAACCCGCCATTGGGGCTGACCCAGCCCCTCCTGGGCGGGTCTTACCTGGTAGCTATATTCCCAACAATATCAGTTAATCGCATACGCAAAAAGATAGGTCTAATCATTTCAGCAAAGTGCTAAAAATCATCATCATCCTTTTTCTTGGATGGTTTGGGAGGAAAAGGCATGGGTTTCTGAACCCATGGTTCTCTTTCTTTACCATGTTTCCTAGCAACAAAGTCTCTCTTATCATAACGTTGATTCTTTGATTGTGGGTTATCAAGATCAATAATAGGTTCAATTTCTATATCATTATCATTACTAGGTTGAGCATCATCATGAACATTATCATTAACATTTTCATTAGGTTCATGTTCATTACCAGATTGTGTTTCAGCATCAGAAATAGAAATATCATTTGGATTCTTAGGTGTTTCAGCAATAGGTTCACTAGAAGCATGCAAAGTCCTATAATTTTTCTTTTTCTTCCTTTTAGAAGGACTAGGCACATCTATATCATTTATCTGAGAATCTTGATCAATTCTCTTAGGGTGGCCTTCAGGATACAGAGGTTCCTGAGTCATTCTACCAGTTCTGGTAGCCACTCTAACAGCATAATCATTATTCTTACTATTCAATTCATTGAGCAAATCATTTTGAGCCTTAAGTACTTGTTCTACTTGAGTGGTAACCATAGAAGCATGTTTACTAATGAGTTTAAGTTCACCTTTAACTCTAGACATATAATCACCCAAGTATTCAAGCATATCGGAATTATATTTCAATTGTCTACCAAAATAAGCATTAAAGTTTTCTTGTTTAACAATGAAATTGTCAAACTCATCTAAGCATTATCTAGCAGACTTATAACGAGGTATATCACATTCATCAAATCTATAGAGAGAATTTACCTTTACTACCTGTGTCGGGTTATCAAGACCATGAGTTTCTTCAATAGGTGATGGATCAAGATCATATGTTTCTTCAACAGGCGGTAAATTAAGACCATGTATTTCTTCAATAGGAGGTAATTCTTAACATCTTCAGCTTTAATAGCCTTTTCTTTCATGGATTTCTTTGCCTCTTGCATATCTTCAGGACTAAGAAATAGAACACCACTTTTCTTCGGAGTTGGTTTAGGAATAGGCTCAGGAGCTGGCTCAGGAAGTGTCCAATTATTTTCATTTTTCAACATATTATTCAATAGAATTTCAGCTTCATCCAGTGTTCTTTCCCTGAAAATAGAACCAGCACAACTATCCAGGTAATATCTACAAGCATCGATTAGTCCATTATAAAAGATATCAAGTATTTCATTTTTCTTAAGAGGATGATCAGGCAAAGCATTAAGTAACTTGAGAAGCCTCCCCCAAGCTTGTGGGAGACTCTCTTCTTCAATTTGCACAAAATTATATATATCCCTAAAGCAACTTGTTTCTTATGAGCAGGGAAATATTTAGCAGAGAAGTAATAAATCATATCCTGGGGACTACGCACACAACCAGGATCCAGAGAATTAAACCATATCTTAGCATCACCCTTTAATGAGAACGGAAATATTTTAAGGATATAAAGGTAGCGAGATTTCTCATCATTAGTGAACAGGGTGGCTATATCATTTAATTTAGTAAGATGTGCCACAACAGTTTCAGATTCATAGCCATGAAAAGGATCGGATTCAACCAAAGTAATTATATTAGGATCAATAGAGAATTCATAATCCTTATCAGTAACACAGATAGGTGAAGTAGCAAAAGCAGGGTCAGGTTTCATTCTAGCATTAAGAGATTGCTGCTTCCATTTAGCTAATAACCTCTTGAGCTCGTATCTATCTTTGCAAGCTAAAATAGCTAAAGCAGCTTCTTTTTCCAAAATGTAACCCTCAGGAATAACAGGCGATTCATATTTATTAGGGGGAGAGTCTTCATCATCACTTTCATGAATGTTATCAGTTTCAATAATTTTATTCTCTCTAACCCTAGCAAGTTGTTCATCAAGAAATTCACCAAGTGGCATAGTAGTATCAAGCATAGAAGTAGTTTCATCATAAGTATCATGCATATCAGAAGTGGCATCATCAATAACATGTGACATATCAGAACGAATAGCAGAAGAAGGTTTAGGTGTCGCAAGCTTACTCAAAACAGAAGGTGAATCAAGTGCAGAGCTAGATGGCAGTTCCTTACCTCCCCTCGTAGTTGAGGGATAAATCTTGGTTTTTAGATCTCTCAAGTTCTTCATAATGATAAGCAGATATAAATCCCAAGTGACTCAAAGAATAGAGTTGTGCTCCCCGGCAACGGCGCCAGAAAATAGTCTTGATAACCCACAAGTATAGGGGATCGCAACAGTTTTCGAGGGTAGAGTATTCAACCCAAATTTATTGATTCGACACAAGGGGAGCCAAAGAATATTCTCAAGTATTAGCAGCTGAGTTGTCAATTCAATCACACCTGGAAACTTAATATCTGCAGCAAAGTGTTTAGTAGCAAAGTAATATGATAGTAGTGGTAACGATAGCAAAAGGTAATGATAGCAAAAGTAATGTTTTTGGTATTTTGTGGTGATGATAGCAATAGCAACGGAAAAGTAAATAAGCGAAGAACAATATACGAAAAGCTCGTAGGCAATGGATCGGTGATAGAGAATTATGCCGGATGCGGTTCATCATGTAACAGTCATAACCTAGGGTGACACAGAACTAGATCCAATTCATCAATGTAATGTAGGCATGTATTCCGAATATAGTCATACATGCTTATGGAAAAGAACTTGCATGACATCTTTTGTCCTATCCTCTCGTGGCAGCGGGGTCCTAATGGAAACTAAGGGATATTAAGGCCTCCTTTTAATAGAGTACCGGAACAAAGCATTAGCACATAGTGAATACATGAACTCCTCAAACTACGGTCATCACCGGGAGTGGTCCCGATTATTGTCACTTCGGGGTTGCCGGATCATAACACATAGTAGGTGACTATAGACTTGCAAGATAGGATCAAGAACTCGCATATATTGATGAAAACATAATAGGTTCAGATCTGAAATCATGGCACTCGGGCCCTAGTGACAAGCATTAAGCATAGCAGAGTCATAGCAACATCAATCTCAGAACATAGTGGATACTAGGGATCAAACCCTAACAAAACTAACTCGATTACATGATAAATCTCATCCAACCCATCACCGTCCAGTAAGCCTACAATGGAATTACTCACGCACAGCGGTGAGCATCATGAAATTGGTGATGGGGGAAGGTTGATGATGACGATGGCGACGGATTCCCCTCTCCGGAGCCCGGAACGGACTCTAGATCAGCCCTCCCGAGAGGTTTTAGGGCTTGGCGGCGGCTCCGTATCGTAAAATGCAATGAATCCTTCTCCCTAGTTTTTTCTCCCCGAAAGCAAATATATAGAGTTGGAGTTGAGGTCGGAGGAGCTCCAGGGGGCCCACAAGGTAGGGGGCGCGCCCCCCACCCTCGTGGCTAGGGTGTGGGCCCCCTGGTCTTCATCTTTTGCAAGGATTTTTTATTATTTCCAAAAAGACGTTCCGTGAAGTTTCAGGTCATTCCGAGAACTTTTGTTTCTGCACATAAATAACACCATGCCAATTCTGCTGAAAACAGCGTCAGTCTGGGTTAGTTCCATTCAAATCATGCAAGTTAGAGTCCAAAACAAGGGCAAAAGTGTTTGGAAAAGTAGATACAACGGAGACGTATCACCTACCTCAAGGAGAAGGCAGCAAGGGAGCCTTCAACAAAACGGAAAAACTCATGAGAGTGCACAAGGGATGTGTACGTGTTGATCCCACCCTAGCCTCACCAATGCGGACCCCCTCTTAATAGTACGGACGACTCAAATCCACCAAAAAGAAACATAGACAAACGCCGTCTTCAATAGTCTTCGAGGGGGACAAAAGTCGTCTTGTGCATAGTGATGAAACGTCTGAAATACTCAAGGCACACGATTAGTCCACAAAAGCATTGTCATCAATCACCAAAACACCTGAGGGATAAATATGCCCTTACAATCTCCCCCTTTTGGTGGATTGATGACAATACCGTATTTGCACAAAGGGGAGAATATAGGACATAAGCAAACCCCACATTTCTAAAATATAGACGGGCTCCCCCTAGATGTGTGCTATCTAGATAAGTTCTTTGGACTGCATGGCCCACATACTAGGATCAACACTCCCCCTATATTTTATAGACAATGCATATCTTGCAACAATAAGGCTAACACCAAGCAAGATAGTAAATATGAGCATAACATAAATAGCACAAGATAACATAAGCTCAATAAGATGCGATAGAGTGCATATGTCTTACACCATATGATAGATAAGTCTCACGAGCACAACCAAACCGACGCAAGCAAGGTTCAACACGAGAAAAGAGTTTGCGAGAAAGACAGGCAAGGCAAACACACCACACAAACACATGCTCGCAACTCGACAACGACAAATCCCTAAGCTCTCTCCCCCTTTGGCATCGAGACACCAAAAAGGCAAAGAGCGCTACTAAGGCTCCAGGTGATAGCAAACTGAGGGGCTCTATCATCACACCCTGGCGGGATCGTCTGCACTGCCATCCTCAGTCGGAAACTGCTTGGTGTCTGAATCGGTCCACGGACAGTGCTGCTGAATCCACTCCTCCTCATCAGTGATCTTGCCCTCAGAACCGCTAGCAACAGTCGCACCCAACTGACGCATGAGCTCCTTGTGACGACTCCTGGCCTGCTTCTCAGCCACATGAGTCATGTACTGACCATGAGACTCCACGCAGAAGAGTTTCTTCATCTTGCGCTTGAGCTTCTTTGCCCAAGAGGGCTCTGCTCTAGATGGCTCATAGTCATCGTCATCATCAGCATCAGCCTCGGTCTCCATGTCAGCAGCTCTAGGAGGAACGCCAGAACTCGGAGCTGCGGTGCCCCAGTTCTCCTTCTTCCTCAGACGCTTGATCTCATGAGAAACTAGATCCCCAGTCTCCAGCACCACCTTAGGATACACACGCTCCCAGGCCTTCTCAATGAGCAACATGATAAATGGTCCATAGATAGGGCACTTGCGCTCTGAGATGGCGGAAACCAACTCAGACCACATGACATGAGAGATATCCAAAGAGTCTCCAGTGTTTTCTTCCTTCTCGTGTTGACAAAAAAGAAGCATGTCCACAAGAAAAGAGTGTACCATATCCAAGTTGCCAATGCGAGGGAAGAGGGTCTCCCTGAAGATGCAATGGAGAATATCCAGAAATGCTGGCAGCTCATAGGTCTCCTTCTGAGTCACTGGGTTAATCTTCAAGGTACAGTATGGCGAGAGAGATTGCTTGTGAGTGGAAGTTGCATTGCGATGAGGGCGAAAGCCAACTGGGTTCTCAAGACCTTGATCCTCAACTTCAAGAAGCTCCATGAAGGCCTTCCACTTGACAGAAAGCATCCTACCATTTGTCATCCAAGTCAGAGTCCTGTCATCATCTGTTCCAAGATGGACGGTGGCATAAAACTGAGCCACCAAATCTGCATCAAAGTCCTTGTTGAACTGCATGATCCTGAGGATGTTCAACTGAGAGCATATCCGATGAGCCTCCCCAAAGTAGTCAGGATCCTTCTCCATAAAGGCAACGTCGATGGAGCGAACATCAACAAAAATATTCTTCTTGGCTTTGATCACATCAAAGTAGATAGCATACTAAAAATGGTTCCAGAACGGGCGGTTGACCAAGGCGGGTTCTTGAGCGACCTTGTAGGGGTTGCACCGATGCTTCTCCCAGAATTCCTTGGCAGACATCTCTGTCACAGACTTGGTCCTTGGCTTGGGTTTGGATGCACTCATCTTCTTCATTTGAGGCGGAGGCGGAACACTTGATGAGGCCGCCGTTGTCTCAGAGGTGCGGTAGTGCTTGGAAGTTGCACGCCTGGGGTTGACTCGGCACACATGCTGCTCAGAAGGACCATCACCTGGAACCAAACACACGGACACACGGAACAACCAGAAAGAACGAGCATAAGCCACCAAACACAGCAAAAGAGATCAAAAAATGGCAGGAACACAATGGAATTGGGCAAACAGTGGTAGTACCGCGATCCATAAGCGGTAGTACCGCTCCACTGGGAGCGGTAGTACCGCTCGCGATTCCCTACTGTCGTGGTTAAATCCGACACTACCGGACTGCCAAATTCGAAAATACTCCTACCAATTATCAATCCCAAAAGTCTAGTCGCCTTCTCCAACCTACTCAAGCTTAGATTTAGCCAAAAATCGAGAGATGCAACCACTATTTCCCCTAAGGCACTAGATCTGAAATCTAGAAAAAAGGAGAGGAGGAACCGGGGCAATGCCGGCATCCATGGCAAGAGGATGGGGTGGGGATCGACTCCACCGAAGGAAATGGAGAGGGACGGCCCAGAGATGGCGGCCCGCCGGAGCCCTCCCACAACGAGTCGACGCTGGAGAGATAAAGAAGAACGAGGGGGCAGTGCGAATGGGTATGGGGAGACGAAACCTCTCCCTGCCCCAATATAAACCCCTGGTCCCGCCCCTCAACGGTAGTACCGCTCGGGTGGGTGATAGTACCGCTTATCAACATAAGCGATAGTACCGCGCACCACCAGCGGCAGTACCGCCCAGCAAGACCCAACGACTAGACACCACACGGCTAGCTCAAAAAGAAGGAAAAACAAAAGGCAATATGAGGGAACCAAAACACAGCAACGAGAACACTAGTGAGAGGACAAGAAACACACACCTCTTCAAGAGAGGGCGGTGGCCGAGGCCACCTATGTATGACTCAAGAGGTATGGCGCCACGAAGATTTTAACCTTGGGCCCATGACCAAAACCCGTCTTTAAAGAACAAGTACCAACAAAATGGCTAATGTGAAAGACTTGATCAATTTATTCATAATGGGGGGAGGGAGAGTTCATTGAGAGAACAACACTCCCCCTATGTCCATGCCTACACCTAAACAAGACAACAAGTTGAGTATGGTAGGGTGTGCAAGGGTTCAAGTCACATTGCTCGAATCTATGATATTTAGCTCATGCCTTAACTCATGAAATCTTGCTTCGTCCAAAGGCTTCATGAAAATATCTGCAAGGTTATCATGAGTGTTGACATAGTTGAGCTTGATCTCCCCTCACCTAATGTGATCCCGGATGAAGTGATACCGAATCTCAATATGCTTCGTCTTGAAATGTTGAACCGGGTTGAGAGAAATCTTGATGGCACTTTCATTGTCACACCAAAGAGGCACTTTGTTAGAAATGACACTGTAATCCTTTAAAGTTTGCCTCATCCAAAGAAGTTGTGCACAACAACTACCGGCGGCCACGTACTCTGCCTCGGTGGACGAGAGAGACACACAACTTTGCTTCTTGGAAGACCAACTCACCAAAGAGAAACCAAGAAATTGGCATCCTCCGGAAGTGGACTTCCTATCCACTTTGTCTCCCTCCCAATTGGAGTCCGAATAACCTATAATTTTGAAGTTTGCTCCTCTTGGGTACAATAAGCCAAAGTTTGGGGTATGAGCCAAATATCGAAAGATTCGCTTGACCGCCACAAAGTGGTTTTCCTTAGGTGCGGCTTGAAACCATGCACAAATTCCCACACTCAACATGATATCCGGTATAGATGCACAAAGGTAAAGCAAGGAGCCAATCATGGAGCGATATACCTTTTGATCCACTGCTTTACCATTGGGATCTAAGTCAAGTTGGCATTTGACAGGCATTTGAGTGGAAGCCGGCTTGACATCATTGAGCTTGAATCTCTTGAGCATGTCTTGAGTGTATTTGGATCGGTTGATGAAGGTTCCTTCTCTCCGTTGCTTGACTTCGAACCCGAGAAAGAACTTCAATTCTCCCATCATGGACATCTTAAACTTGGAGGTCATGAGTGCGGTAAATTCCTCATTGAAAGCTTTGTTAGGGGAACCAAAGATAATATCATCAACATATAGTTGGCACACAAACAACTCCCCTTTGACCTTGTTGGTAAAAAGAGTGGGGTCGATTTTCCCAATTTCAAAACCGCGATCTTGCAACGACTCGGTAAGGTGGTCATACCACGCACGTGGGGCTTGCTTAAGGCCATAGAGTGCCTTATCGAGTTGGTACACATGATCGGGAAAATAGGGATCCTCAAACCCGGGGGGGGTTGCTTGACATACACCAACTCATTAATGGGACCATTAAGAAAAGCACTCTTCACATCCATTTGTTGCAACTTAAAGTTATGATGAGAAGCATAAGCAATCAACATGCGATGGATTCAAGGCGAGCAACGGGAGCAAAGGTTTCACCGTAGTCGATACCCTCGACTTGGGAGTAGCCTTGTGCTACCAACCAAGCCTTTTTGCGAATGATAATTCCATGAGTGTCTTGCTTGTTCTTGAATATCCACTTGGTTCCAATGACATTGTGGTTCCCCATTGGCCTTGGCACCAACCTCCACACCTTGTTGTACTCAAAGTTGTTGAGTTCTTCATGCATGGGATTGAGCCAATCCGGATCTTCGAGCGCCTCATAGACCTTTTGGGGTTCAACACAAGAGACAAACGCGTGATGTTCACAATAGTTTGCCAATTGTCTACGAGTGCTTACCCCCTTTCGAATGCTTCCAAGCACATTTGTCATGAGATGGCACTTGGTTGAGAGCTTGGAAGCGATCTTGGCGGCACGACGCTCCAATTCCTCCTCAGGGGTGAGTTGAGGAGCGGTAACTTGATCATCTTGGGCGCCGTCTTGAGCTTGTTCTTGATCTTGAGCTTGCTCTTGATCTTGAACTTGCTCGGAGGAGAGAACTTGACCTTGGGCATCACTTGGTGATTCAACACCGTCTTGAGATTGATCTTGCCCTTGGTCTTGTTCATGATGTTGAGGGCCTTCACTTTGTTCTTCGGAAGTGTGTGGGCCTTGGGTTGGTGATGGCTCCACTTGAGTGGAGCATTGTCCTTCTCCTTCGGCCACAAGGGGTTCCTCAATGGGTAGGATAAAGCCAACTCCCATTCTTCTTATGGCTTGGGGAGAAATTTCATCACCTACATCACAAGTGCCACTTTGCTCCACTTGGGAGCCGTTATTCTCATCAAACTCCACGTTACACGTCTCCTCAATGAGTCCCGTGGACTTATTGAGGACATGGTAAGCATGAGAGTTGGTAGCATAACCAACAAATATGCCCTCATAAGCTCTAGCCTCAAATTTAGACAAACGAACACCTTTCTTGAGAATGAAACACTTACACCCGAACACCCGGAAGTACTTGAGGTTGGGCTTGTTAACGGTGAGTATCTCATAAGGAGTCTTGTTCAAGCCCTTGCGGAGGTAGAGCCGATTGGATGCATGACAAGCGGTGTTGATGGCTTCGGCCCAAAAGTTGTATGGAGACTTGAACTCCGCCATCATGGTCCTTGCCGCATCCATCAACGTCCGGTTCTTCCTCTCCGCTATGCCATTTTGTTGAGGGGTGTATGGTGCGGAATATTGATGCTTGGTCCTCTCATCACTAAGGAACTCATCCAAGGTGTAGTTCTTGAACTCGGTGCCATTGTCGCTTCTTATTGTCAAGATCTTTGCATTGTGTTGTCGTTGGGCTTCATTTGCAAAGTCAATGACGGTTTGTTGGGTCTCGCTCTTCCTCTTAAAGAAGTATACCCAAGCGTATATTGAATAATCATCCACAATCACCAAGCAATACTTTCTACCCCCAAGACTATCAAAGGATGGAGGCCCAAAGAGATCCAAGTGAAGGAGCTCCAAAGGCCTCTTCGAGTAGATGATAGTCGTGGGAGGGTGAGCCTTTTCATGAAGCTTTCCTTCGATACAAGCATTGCAAGCACGATCTTTAGCAAAACTAACATTTGTTAGTCCACGGACATGGTCCCCCTTGAGAAGACTTTGCAAAGATCTCATATTGACATGGGCTAAACGGTGATGCCAAAGCCATCCCACATCAACTTTAGCCATTAGGCATGTCGTGGTCTTAGTGGGTCGCTCTGAAAAGTTAATCACATAGAGACCATTCTCGACATGCCCAACAAAGGCTACTTTAAGAGTCTTGCTCCACAAGAGGGCCATGGTGTCAACATCAAATAAAGTGGCAAAGCCCATGAGTGCAAGTTGACGAATGGAAAGTAAATTGTATGCAAGGGACTCAACAAGCATGACCTTCTCGATCGTGAGATCATGAGAAATGACAACCTTGCCAAGCCCCAATACATTGGAGGACAAAGGCATCACCCCACTCGACATTGGTGGGCATAGATGGAATCTTGTGAACATCCACCACCAAATCCTTGCTTCCTGTCATATGATTAGTGGCTCCACTATCGAGCAACCATGATCCCCCACCGGAAGCAAATGCCTACAAGAGATCAATGCTTGGTTTTAGGTACCCATTTAGTAATGGGTCCTTTGATGTTAGTAACAAGGGTCTTAGGAACCCAAATAGACCATTCAATGTACTCATAAGGAGAGACAACAAATTTGTCATAAACATGTCCATCACTAGCACGGCACAACACATAAGAAGGGTTAAAGTCGCCGGCTTGGTTGGTAAGTGATGCCCTTCTTGGCATCACCGCCCTTCACGGTGTTCTTCTTCTTCTCCTTAGTAGCACTGTCTCCCTCCTTCACAAAGGTTTGCTTTAGAGGGGGAGGTCGTTTGGCCTTGTCATTCTTCTTCTTGTTCTTAGACTTGGGTGCGTACCCAATCCCTTCCTTGGCCACAACTCCCTTTTGATTGCTCAAAAGGTCGTTGAGGTTTTTCTCGCCTTGTATGCAAGAAACAAGGCCTTTCTCAAGTTGCTCCTTCAACTTAGCATTCTCCTCAACAAGATGCACGTGCTCAAAACATGGGTTAGTAGCATTTGCATTATCAATTAACACCATATGAGGAAATGTGTCTTTCTCCTTGGTTAGCTTTACTTGAAGTTGATCATGAGACTCTTTGAGGCTAGCATGAGTACCCTTCAAGACCTTGTGAGCCTTGTCAAGTAGGTCAAACTCCTCTTTGAGTCTAGCAAGATCAACCCCAAGCTTGGCCTTCTCGGAGTTTAGCACACGAGAGACAACAATAGCATGATCAAGATCTTTCTTTAACTTAGCGTGATCATCGTTGTGTGACTCCTCAAGAGCCAAATGAAGACCATGCTCTTTCTCAAGAGCATTGGAAAGATCTGAAATCTCATCGGCATAGTCACGACTATGCCCCTCCATCTTAGAGATGGTATCTTCATGAGCCTCGATCATGTCATTGGCTTCACCAAGTTGTTCCAAGAGAGCAACGAAGTGCTTCTTGGATTTACCCTTGAGTTTTCCCATAAAGGACTCAAGATCATTCTCCTGCACATTAGATCCATCATGTTCATCAATGCAATCCGTCAAAGAAGGATTATTAATGATGGTAGTTTTGATGTTGGGGGTTACCTTGTTAGTGGCTTTAGCCATGAGGCACTTGGCGGTGATGCTCTTATTGGGTGAGTCGAAGAGTGACACTCGTGGAGTTGTCGCAATGGCAACGGAGGCCATGGCAACCAACTCACCATCCTCATCATCATCATCCTCATTGTACTCTTCTTGTACCACCAACGCCTTGGGAGGAGTCTTCTTGGTGAAGTTGCTCTTTTTTGGGAAAGACTTGGCTTTGTCCTTTCGGATGAGCTTGCCACCATTGTCTTCCCTCTTCTCACACGGGCACTCCGCAACAAAATGGCTCACATTGCCACAATTATAGCAAGTCCTCACATGTTGCTTGCCCTTCGTGCCACTTGAGTTGTTCTTGTTGAAGCTGGGCCTTGAGTTTTTCTTGCTCCAAAATTGCCTTGAAGCAAGAGCCATGTGTTCATGATAGGCATACTTTGTATCTTTGGGGTTTCTCTCCTCTTCTTCTTCTTCGTCCTCTTCTTCCACACTAACCTTGGATTTTAATGCAAGGTTGGGATTCTTTGCTCTTTGAGAACGTAGAACCGCATTGTCGGCAGTCTTGTCCAAGATGCTCATGGCCATAAACTCATCCAACACTTCACTTGAGGACATGGTGTGGAAGTCCGGCCTTTGACGAATGATGGAGGACATGGCATTGTGGTAAGGCATCATTGCCTTGAGGAATTTGCACTTGATCCAATTGCCATCCGTGTCCTTGCTCCCATGATCTCGGAGTGAGACCGCGAGTTTGGTTACTCTCCGATAAAGCTCACGAGGTTCTTCATCTTCTTTCATTACAAACTCATCGGCTTCATCTTGCACCACTTCATAGTTGGAGTGTTGAATGCTTGCGCTTCCCTTGTAGTGGGAAACAACTTGATGCCAAGCATCTTTGGCGATGGCGAAGGGCCGGAGATGAGGAAGATCTTCGGGTGGAATTGCATCTTGGATGATGAAGAGAGCATTCTCGTTGAATTGATTATCCGCGGCTTCTGTAGGAGTGAAGTTGCTTCAGTCTTGCAGATATAAACCTTCTTCAATGATTCTCCAAAGATTAGTATTCACATGATTTAAATGACGCTTAAAGCGATAGACCCAAGAATCAAAGTCCTCATTTTTCACAATCTTGGGGGGAGGACCGGCATGATTCAAATGAGTGGAAGGAATCGGTCCACCATAAACAAGTGGAGGTTCCACATGGGCAAAGATGTCGGTGCCATTTTTACCACTAGAAGAAGGAACTTGATCACTAGTAGCTTCCCCCTTGTCGGAGTTAGCATCCGTCACCTTGTTAGTGGGATCACCCACTCTCAATGGTGCGGTGGATAGTTTAAGCCCTTCTATGAATTTATTAAACATGTTTTCAACCTCGGTCATCATGGAGATTTTCAATGTGTCCAAGGCCACATTGAATTCCTCACGAGAGACCGCGGTTCCCCATCGGCCGTAGACGAGATTGGATTCACACCGGAGTGCTCCTCCACACCATCTACGGTGTCAACCATACTCTTTGGACGGCAAAGTCCTTAGTAAAGAGAAGAGGCTCTGATACCAATTGAAAAGATCGATATAGTTGACTAGAGGGGGGTGAATAGGCAACTAACAATTTTTAACTTTTCTTTACCAGTTTAAACTTTGCATCAAAGTAGGTTGTCTAGATATGCAACAAGGTGAGCAACCTATGTTATGCAACAATAAAAAGTACACAAGCAAGCTAAGGATACAACACAAAAAGCTTGCACAAGTAAAGGCACGAGATAACCAAGAGTGGAGCCAGTGAAGACGAGGATGTGTTGCCAAAGTTCCTTCCTTTTGAGGGGAAGTACGCCTCCGTTGGAGCGGTGTGGAGGCACAATGCTCCCCAAGAAGCCACTAGGGCCACCGTATTCTCCTCACGCCCTCACACGATGCGAGATGCCATGATTCCACTCTTGGTGCCCTTGGAGGCGGCGACCGGACCATTACAAACAAGGTTGGGGCTCTCTCCACAGCCGAATTGGAGGCTCCCAACGAAACCACGAAGCTTCACCATGATGGAATATGGCTCCGAGGTGACCTCAACCGTCTAGGATGCTCAAACACCCAAGAGTAACAAGATCCGCAAGGGATCAGTGGGGGGAATCAATTTTTTCTTGGTGGAAGTGTAGATCTGGGCCTTCTCAACCAATCCCTAGAAAATCAACAAGTTTGATTGGGTAGGGAGAGAGATCGGGCGAAAATGAGCTTTGGAGCAACAATGGAGCTTGGGGAAAAGAGGTAAGTCAACTTAGAGAAGAAGACCTCCTTTTATAAGGGGGGAAGACAATCCAACCGTTACCCTCGCTCAGCCCCGCACAGGGCGGTACTACCGCAGGGGTGGGCGGTACTACCGCTGTGCCCAGCAGTACTACTGTTCCACCTTGCGGTACTATCGCGCAGTAAAACGGGAGCGGAAAGCAGAGCAGGACCTGGACCCAGGGCGGTACTACCGCGGTGGTAAGAACGGTACTACCGCCTAAGAGCGGTACTACCGCCCCTACTGCCGCAGCTAGTGCCGCAAAACCCGACACGAAAGGAGAAACCTCGAGTTGAGGCGGTAGGAGCACAGAGCCACAGTGGTACTACGACTGAGAGCTCTAAGCGGTACTACCGCTGAGGAGCGGTACTGCCGCTTTGTATCTCTGGAGCGGTACTACCGCTAGGGTTTGCGGTACTGCCGCTGGGACCATACCACAGGGAGAAGGTAGCAAGGGAGCCTTCAACGAAACGGAAAAACTCATGAGGGTGCACAAGGGATGTGTACGTGTTGATTCCACCCTAGCCTCACCAATGCGGACCCCCTCTTAATAGTACAACTTTCCTACGACTCAAATCCACCGAAAAGAAATGTAGACAAATGCCGTCTTCAATAGTCTTCGAGGGGGACAAAAGCCGTCTTGTGCCTAGTGATGAAACGTTTGAAATACTCAAGGCACACGATTAGTCCACAAAAGCATTGTCATCAATCACCAAAATACCTGAGGGATAAATATGCCCTTACATCAAGTGATTCCAAAAATCCATCTGCATGGAGTTTCTTCATGCGCATTACACCAATATGACCTAAACGGCAGTGCCACAAGTATGTTGCTCTATCATTATTAACTTTGCATCTTTTGGCATCAATATTATGAATATGTGTATCAGTACGATTGAGATTCAATAAACCATTCATATTGGGTGTATGACCATAGAAGGTTTTATTCATGTAAACAGAACAACAATTATTCTCTAACTTAAATGAATAAACGTATTGCAATAAACATGATCTAATCATATTCATGCTCAACGCAAACACCAAATAACATTTATTTAGGTTCAACACTAATCCCGAAGGTAGAGGGAGTGTGCAATGGTGATCATATCAACCTTGGAATCATTTCCAACACACATTGTCACCTTGCTTTTAACTAGTCTCTGCAACTCCTGTTTCGAGTTACTAATCTTAGCAACTGAACCAATATCAAATACCCAGGGGTTGCTATGAACACTAGTAGAGTACACATCAATAACATGTATATCAAATATACTTTTGTTCACTTTGCCATCCTTCTTATCCGCCAAGTATTTGGGGTAGTTCCGCTTCCAGTGACCATTCCCTTTGCAGTAGAAGCACTCAGTTTCAGGCTTAGGTCTAGCTTTGGGATTCTTCACGGGAGTCGCAACTTGCTTTCCATTCTTCTTAAAGTTCCCTTCCTTTCCCTTTGCCCTTTTCTTGAAACTAGTGGTCTTGTTAACCATCAACACTTGATGCTATTTCTTGATTTCTACCATCGCTGATTTCAGTATCGCGAAGAGCTTGGGAATCGTTTTCGTCATCCCTTGCATATATTATAGTTCATCACGAAGTTCTAGTAACTTGGTGATAGTGACTAGAGAACTATGTCAATCACTATCTTATCTGGAAGATTAACTCCCACTTGATTCAAGCTATTGTAGCACCCAGACATTCTGAGCACATGCTCACTAGCTAAGCTATTCTCCTCCATCTTGTAGGAAAAGTACTTGTCAGAGGTCTCAAACCTCTCGACATGGGCATGAGTCTGAAATATCAATTTCAACTCTTGGAGCATCTCATATGCTCTGTGGCGTTCAAAACATTTTTGAACTCCCGGGTCTAAGTCGTAAAGCATGGTGCACTAAACTATCAAGTAGTCATCATACCGAGCTTTGTCAAACGTTCATAACATCTGCATCTGCTCCTACAATAGGTGTGTCACATAGTGGTGCATCAAGGACATAATTCTTCTGTGCAGCAATGAGGATAATCCTCGTATCACGGACCCAGTCCGCATCATTGCTACTATCATCTTTCAACTTAGTTTTCTCTAGGAACATATAAAAACATAGGGGAGCTACAACGCGGGCTATTGATCTACAACATAGATATGCAAAAACTATCAAGACTAAGTTCATGATAAATTAAGTTTAATTAATCATATTACTTAAGAACTCCCACTTAGATAGACATCCCTCAAGTCATCTAAATGATCACGCGATCCATATCAACTAAACCATGTCCGATCATCACGTGAGATGGAGTAGTTTTCAATGGTGAACATCTCTATGTTGATCATATCTACTATATGATTCACGTTCAATCTTTCGGTCTCAAGTGTTCCGAGGCCATGTCTGTACATACTAGGCTCGTCAAGTTTAACCTGAGTATTCCGCATGTGCAAAACTGTCTTGCACCCGTTGTATGTGAACGTAGAGCTTATCACACCCGATCATCACGTGGTGTCTCGACACGACGAACCGTCGCAACGGTGCATACTCAGGGAGAACACTTATACCTTGAAACTTACTGAGGGATCCTCTTATAATGCTACCGCCGTACTAAGCAAAATAAGATGCATAAAAGATAAACACCACACGCAATCAAAACATGTGACATGATATGGCCATCATCATCTGTGTGCCTTTGATATCCATCTCCAAAGCACCATCATGATCTCCATTGTCACCAGCTTAACACCTTGATCTCCATCATAGCGTCATTGTCGTCTCGCCAACTATTGCTTCTACGACTATCTCTACCGCATAGTGATAAAGTAAAGCAATTACATGGCGATTGCATTTCATACAATAAAGCAACAACCATAAGGCTCCTGCCGGTTGCTGATAACTTATACAAAACATGATCATCTCATACAAAAACATATATCACATCATGTCTTAACCATATCACATCACAACATGCCCTGCAAAAACAAGTTAGACGTCCTCTACTTTGTTGTTGCAAGTTTGACGTGGCTGCTACGGGCTTCTAGCAAGCACCGTTCTTACCTACGCATCAAAACCACAACAATTTTTCGTCAAGTGTGCTGTTTTAACCTTCAACAAGGACCAGTCATAGTCAAATTTGATTCAACTAAAGTTGGAGAAACAGACACCCGGCAGCCACCTTTATGCAAAACAAGTTGCATGTCTGTTGGTGGAACCGGTCTCATGAACGTGGTCATGTAAGATTGGTCCGGGCCGCTTCATCCAACAATATCGCCGAATTAAAATAAGACGTGGGTGGTAACAAGTATGACTATTACCGCCCACAACTCTTTGTGTTCTACTCGTGCATATCATCTACGCATAGACCTGGCTCGGGTGCCACTGTTGGGGAACGTAGCATGCAATTTCAAAAAAAATCCTACGATCACGCAAGATCTATCTAGGAGATGCATAGCAACAAGATGGGGAGCGTGTATCCACGTACCCTCGTAGACCGAAAGCGGAAGCATTAGGTTAACACGGTTGATGTAGTCGAACGTCTTCACGATCCAACCGATCTAGTACCGAACGTACGACACCTCCGAGTTCAGCACACGTTCAACTCGATGATGTCCCTCGAACTCTTGATCCAGCAGAGGGTCGAGGGAGAGTTTCATCAGTACGATGGCGTGGTTACGGTGATGGTGATGTGATCCGCACAGGGCTTCGCCTAAGCACTACGACGCTATGACTGGAGGAGTAAACTGTGGAGGGGGGCACCGCACACGGCTGAGAGAACAACTTTTATCCTTTGGGGTGCCCCATGCCCACGTATATAAAGGAGGGGAGGAGCAGGCCGGCCACCAAGGGGCGCACCGAGGGGGGGAGTCCTACTAGGACTCCACTCCTAGTAGGATTCGCCCCCTCCCCCTTTTTCCTTCTCATGGAGGGGGAAAGAGGGAAGGAGAGGGAGAGTGGGAAAGGAAAGGGGGGCCGCGTCCCCTTCCCCTTGTCCAATTAGGACAACCCATGGGGGGCCACCCCTTGTGGGCTCCCCTCTCTCTCCCCTATGACCCATGTTGGCCCATTACTTCCCCGGGGGGTTCCGGTAACCCCTCGGTACTTCGATAAATATCCGAAACGTCCCAAAACCATTCCGGTGTCCAAATACTATCGTCCAATATATCAACCTTTACCTCTCGACCATTTCGAGACTCCTCATCATGTCCTTGCTCTCATCCGGGACTCTGAACAATCTTCGGTCACCAAAACACATAACTCATAATACAAATTATCATCGAACGTTAAGCGCGCGAACCGTATGGGTTCGAGAACTATGTAGACATGACCGAGACACATCTCCGGTCAATAACCAATAGCGGAACATGGATGCTCATATTGGTTCCTACATATTCTATGAAGATCTTTATCGGTCAAACCGCAATGACAACATACGTAATTTCATTTGTCATCGGTATGTTACTTGCCCGAGATTCGATCGTCGATATCCTCATACCTAATTAAATCTCATTACCGGCAAGTCTCTTTACTTGTTCCGTAATGCATCATCCCGCAACTAAGTCATTAGTCACATTGCTTGCAAGGCTTATCGTGATGTGCATTATCAAGAGGGCTCAAAGATACCTCTCCGAAACTCGGAGTGGCAAATCCTAATCTTGATCTATGCCAACCCAACAAACACCTTCGGAGATACCTGTAGAGCATCTTTATAATTACCCAGTTATGTTGTGACGTTTGATAGCACACAAGGTGTTCATCCGGTATTCGAGAGTTGCATAATCTCATAGTCAAAGGAATATGTATAAGTCATGAAGAAAGCAATAGCAATAAAATTTAACGATCATTGTGCTCAGCTAACGGATGGGTCTTGTCCATCACATCATTCTCCTAATGATGTGATCCCATTCATTAAATGACAATACATGTCAATTGTTAAAAAACTTAACCATCTTTGATTAACGAGCTAGTCAAGTAAAGGCATACTAGGGACACTTTGTTTTGTCTATGTATTCACACATGTATCAAGTTTCCGGTTAATACAATTCTAGCATGAATAATAAACATTGATCATGATATAAGAAAATATAAATAACAACTTTATTATTACCTTTAGGGCATACTTCCTTCAGTACCTGTCCATGCGCAGCGCTGACGACATCCGCGACGAGCGTTGGCGGCTGTGTGTCCTGCGTGGAGATAGATGCCCTGTTCACGGAAATCGACGTGGAGGTGGAGCGGAGGCTGATGAATAGGAGGTGCAGGTGACCGCGGACGTCGCCAGCTCCGCGTCGGCCACGCCGCCCCCTTTCACGCCCGTCCGCAACGACCATGAAATCAGCCTGTCCACACTGCAGACTACAACGAAGAAGAGTAGGACATGGGACGTGGGCACCTATTGTGTCCCATGTTGGTCTTGTCCCACGCCTCTCTCTCGGCCACCGCGACGGCCGCAAAGATTTAGACTAGGTTAAAAGGTGCCGTCCGCTTTTGTTTAGTTGAAATATATCAAAAATGTAATGAATTCGGTCTGGTTTAAATGAAAACCGCTCAGTGTGTAGGAAATCAACCCGGTTTGTTCAAATTCCATTTGAGATGTATCCGGACGTTTGATCTCTAAGATTGGATGATTGACTCTCGTATCATTATCCGCGGACTGACACTATTTTTATTTTAGTGGTCCGTGTTAAAAATGCCCTAACTCGGAGTACATGATTTCAATCGTGTGAAATTCCTGGCGTGTGAACAAGCTATAGACTCTGGATTTTCCGGAAAAGAATGGTGGATGGACCAACCAGCGATATCTTGGTAGCCTACCGGCGAGCTCAGTTGGCAGCTCATTCCCGTGGGGCAGGTGATCGCCCCAAGAAGGAATAGAAGGTTCCTTGATTTTGCATGGGCGTTGGCAGCTCATTCCCGTGGCTCATTGCTTTCTGGACGTCGATCAGATATCTGATCCGTACCTCTGTGCCGCCTTTTCTGTGAAAGAGAGATTTCTGTAAAACTGTGCCGGCTCACGGGGGAAATGCAGCCTTTCCTTCCGACGATGGTTGCAGCGTCGAGGACGAGGGCTCGAGACTACATACCCGACAAAGATCACGATCTGCGCCTCCTTTCCACGTCGGGTTTTAATGCGATATTTTCATGAAATGCAGTGTCATTGGAAAAAAATTATATAAAATCAGGTCTCACGGTTAGCAGGTGAGACTTGTCCTAATGGATAACACGTGGCATTCAAAAATCACAAATCATCCAATCTCTCTCCCTCCTGATTTTAAGTGAGGATGGGGATACTTTGAAATTTGTGAATGCTACGTATCATCCATCAGAATGGGTCTCGTGTGAACACGGTTCAAACAGAAACTAGTGAATCTTGAATGGTAACACGATGGTGGAGCTGACTGGTGATGTATTTCCAACGTTTGGCCCTGTGCACGTTTGCTTGTTCGTGCGCGTCGACGCTTCCATGGAAGATAAGGGGGGCGGTCGTTATTGTTGGTCGTTTTCGCCATGTTGAGTGCACGGGTGATCATGTCGATGATGGCGAGCGTGCAGACTACGGGGAGAAGAAGCTGGCAGCGCCATCGCTCTGAGTGCGCCGAATCTATTCTATCCGCTAGCTAGCAGGACCACTTCTTATTTTCTAAAGCCTGTACTCGCAAGTTGGTGAACGGCGACGACGTGCGTGAGACGGCGGACACGCCGGCGGTGCATCATCCTCGTTTCTACCACAACAGTTCCTCGTCACATCATCATCTTGCCCGCCCGCCCACCAGATCCGGCCGGCCTCACCGGAACTTCCCGCCGCCGGCGAAGGGACGGGTGGGGGCGTCGCACTGTCAAACTTTGGTTGGGGAATAATTCTCTACTAGTAAAAGTTTTCCATTCTTTGCTCGTGGGAGTAGCCCAACATGAATTGTCTACGAGTAGGGCTAATTAAGAATGGAACCAGGTCGTTGATCAAAGATTAGAATTGACTCAACCGATTGATGCTCTGCGTCGATCCTAATCAACCTCTATTTCCCCCCTTTTTGAACTCTGCGCTCTTCTGATGCCCATTAGCACTAACCATGGCTTCTTTCTTTAGCTTTTTTCCTTTTTGTGAATACGATTCTTTCTTTAGCTCCATTACCAACCTATTTTGCGAGATACGCATGGATACGGTCTTCGGGTCTAGCATAGATTAGCCACTAGTTGCGATTAATTTGACTAATAATCGGCGGCCAAGACTCGTTGAACAATCCTTGGTGGTGGCTAGGGCCTCAAGCCCTCAACCTTTTCCTTTAGCGAAATAGCAAAAGTTGGTCCGAAAATTCGAATCTGAGCCCGAGCTCATCTGCACCTGCGTTCACGAAAAAAATCAAAATAAATATTATAAAAATTCAAAAAATTCCAAAAAAAAATTAGGGTGGTAGACAATTTGATGCGTGAGGTATGCTCTAATTTTCAAAACATTTGGACTTCTGTGTAGCTCTCAGCAAAAAAGGCAAATTGGAGGTCTGTAAAAATGTGTACTGTTCATATACTGTTCTGGTCTGATTTGTCTTTTTTGCTGAGAGCTGCATAGAAGTCCAAATATTTTGAAAATTAGAGCGTACCTCACGCATCAAATTGTCTACCACCCTAATTTTTTTTGAATTTTTTTGAATTTTTCTAAAAAAATTATGATTTTTTTTGACCGGGTGCAGATGCACCCGGGCACCGAAACGCCGCTCTCAAGTTGGTCACCATTTTTGTGAGAGCATATCTCTGTTTTTCTTTTTTTGCGGGAAGCATGTCTCTGGTTTTACCCGAACTTGATGACACGTTTGCTAATGGCGCAAAGGGCGCCAAACCAAGCTTTCAAATTATGCACGTTAGAATATTTAGGCACCGAAGATATGAGGTCGATGCATTAGCGTTTTAAGAAAAGCATGAAATGAGTACCAAACTACGTAGGTACATCCGTTGTGCGGAGGCATAGGTATTGATGCATCATGTAGATAAACTTGATTGTTCGGTTCTTGTCGAGTAGTGATGAACATCTTGCGGAATCATCGCTGCATGTGTCATCGGTATAAAAGATGACTTCGTCGTTAGGCAGCTCTTCATGGTTGGTGTTTCTGGTGGGTTGTCATTGCCAAAAGCATAAATGCCCTCTATGTCATCATCCAGCGCTCAATAATATTTGTTTGTTTGCTGTAGAATGTATTCTGATTGTAAAGTTGCATCGTTGAGATGATCTGCAACACCTTGTACCTGCGACGGAGTATAGTTTAGATTGTTGTCTTAGGGTGTTGATCCCACGTGAAGTTGGTATATGTTATATGTAAAATTCTTTCACTACTGTCTAATCTCCGGTTAGACCACTCCCCCGGATGCTGCTTAGGTATTCTACTATCCCTTCTCTTTCTTTTAGGTCATATTGCAGAGAATTATTTTTTTGCTAAACCAACTGCAAACTATCATAATTGTAGTCTTGCAGGACCTTGTTGTAAGAAGTTTTCATGTGAGCTTCATTTGCCAATCGATCTTCAGATTCTTCGAGTTTTCCATAGACATAAATGGATATTGATTTCTTTGGAAGCCCATTGCTTAGGTGATGTTTAGATGGATAGAACTGAATGGTTGCGTCGAGACCAACTGTCCTTGCCTTCTACGTTGAGTACAGTGCATTTGGAAGGCCAAGCTCTTGCATCATAGCATCAAAAAAGCACCTTAGTTGGGATCTTAACCTTTTCCATCATGGCAGACTGGCAAAAAAGATGACATTGTAAGAAAGAGCATTTTGAGAGATAACAAAAAAATTGAGTATGACAGGGTCTGAGCTTGTTGATAACAAAGAGGAAGACATCGGAAGGAAATGCAATGTACGCTACATGTGTGTATTTATCTTTCTTTTGTGAGATATGCAACAATGACAGTAACTGAATGGTGTATGTTGTTTGTTTGTGCTAAAACTGTGTGTAGACCACAATAGATAGTCTAAGCAGAGAAGAAGCTACATTCCTCCACTCTTTATATCATAATTTTCAGTATACCAGCCTAACGGCCTTCCAGGTTTCAGGTCCAGCCAGAGAATTGGATGGTGTAAGGGCATTTTTATCCCTAAGGTGTTTTGGTGATTGATGACAATGTTTTTGCGGACTAATCGTGTGCCTTGAGTTTCCCAGACGTTTCATCGCTAGGCACAAGACGGTTTGGTGCCCCTCGAAGACTATTGAAGACGGCGGTTTTTCTACGTTTCTTTTTGGTGGATTTGAGTCGTAGGAAAGCCGTACTATTAAGAGGGGGTTCGCGTCGGAAAGGTTCGGGTGGAATCATCACGTACACGTTTTCTTCCTTGACCCCACCTTTCCCCTGCACTTTGGAGCATCCTCTGTTTATCCTCATTGCCTTGTCTTAGTTGCTGTTGTTGGGCTTGCGGTAGTACTGCTCCCTGGAGCGGTAGTACCGCAGGCACCTGCGGTAGTACCGTACTACAGCGCGGTAGTACCGCAGGTGCCCATGGTAGTACCACTCCTCTGGAGCCGTAGTACCGTGGCCCCCAGGCCAAGTACCGCTCCATCGCGGTAGTAGGGGCGGATATAATTTTTTACATCCGCGCCACCGTGGTAGTACCGCATCCCTTGCGCGGTAGTACCGTGCGCGGCCTGGCTCAGCTGCCAGGCAGTAGTACCGCTCCTGAAAGTGCGTTATATCGACTAGAGGGGGGGTGAATAGGCGATTTTTATGGAAGTCTTCAAAACGTGGAAGTTATGAAGACAAACAATAGAAATAAACCTATTACCCTGCAGCGGAAGGTAGACTACACTAGGCAAGCCATAGTCAAGTATTCAATAGAGTGAAAGCACAATGACTAATAGCAGCAATGTAGTAAGGATCAGGTAGGAAGATATTGTGAAGCCACACAGAACACGCAGTCACTCAGTGAAGACAAAATATAGTGCGAACATACAATGACTTCACAAGGAGTAACAGTAAGTAAAGGGAAGGGAAGATGAAACCAGTGACTCGCTGAAGACAATGATTTGTTGGACCAGTTCTAGTTGCTGTGACAACTGTACGTCTGGTTAGGGCGGCTAGGTATTTAAACCTTAGGACACACAGTCCTGGACACCCAGTCCTGAACACGCAGCTCAGGACACCTAGTCCTCACCGTATTCCCCTTGAGCTAATGTCACACAGACCTCGCCCAATCACTCTGGTAAGTCTTCAAGGTAGACTCCCAAACCTTCACAGACTTCGTTCACCGGCAATCCACAATGTCTCTTGGATGCTCAGAACGCGACGCCTAACCGGCTGGAGGATGCACAATCCTCAAGTGTAATAAGTCTTCAGATCACATAGACAAGAAGACTTAAGTGATGCCTAATTCTCTTTGGCTCTGGGTGGTTAGGGCTTTATCCTCGCAAGGAATTCTCTCTCAAAGGCTTCGAGGTGGGTTGCTCTCAAACGACAAAAGCCATACTCTGAATCTGAGCAGCCAACCGTTTATGGTTGTAGGGGGTGGGCTATTTATAGCCACTTGGCAACCCGACCTGATTTGTCCGAAATGACCCTGGGTCACTAAGGAACTGACACGTGTTCCAACGGTCAGATTTCAAACTCACACGAAAACTTTACTTGGGCTTCAAGCAAAGCTGACTTGCCCGACTCTGGACAAGATTCGCTCTCAAAGTCTTCATTCGAAGACATAGGTTTTGTTTAAGCATCACTTCAGTCATTCTGACTAGTTCTCTTGGACCCCACTTAACAGTACTGTGGTTCGTATGACTCAACACAGAAGAAAGAGAACTATGAAAGATCTAAGTCTTCGAGCTCCATAGGCTTCATGTGGTGTCTTCTCTTGTCATAGTCTTCAATGTGAATATCTTCATAAACCACCTTTGACTTCAATGTCTTCATACATTTTTAAGGGTCATCTCTGGTAGGAAAACCGAATCAATGAGGGACTTCTACCTGTGTTATCCTGCAATTCTCACAAACACATTAGTCCCTCAACTAGGTTTGTCGTCAATACTCCAAAACCAACTAGGGGTGGCACTAGATGCACTTACAATCTCCCCCTTTTTGGTGATTGATGACAAACTAGTTGAAGTTTTCAACGGGGAATATAATCCATGAAATTGTAAAGGATAAGGAATTGTCTTCATAAGTTGCAAGGGCTCCCCCTGAAGATGTGCATATAAGTAATTTGCTTTTGGAATGCAAATGCACATGGCAGGTTGTACTTGTGGAGATCCACTTCAACTTATGATGACAATCCACTATGCATGTGAAAGTATATGAAGATAATGACATGCATAATGGAAAATGGACGTCTGCAGAATGATCTAAGTGCGGAATTTATCGTGCACATGCGGAATTTATCATCGCAACACAAGGTGGAAAATAAGTAGCAGACGACCATCGAGTTTAAGTGTTACAACACAAAGAACCAAATGTAGCAAAACGAGAGTTGTAAGCACGAAGCAAAATATAAAGCACCCGCCCATGTGGACCCGCTTGAAGACTATCAACCTCATATGCTTCTCCCCCTTTTGTCAGTAAGGACCAAAAAGGTTTGAAGACATAGAGCATCTACTCGTTCCCATGAGGAGTAGGTGAAGCAGCAGGGTCGTTGGTTGTGTTTGGCAGTGCTGAAGAGCTTGGAGCAGAGTCGAAGCGTGCTGAAGGAGGTGGCAGTGAAGTAGCATCGTCTTCATCCTCGATTACTCTGGCATTCACAGTTGCAGCAGAGGAAGAGAACTCAGAGTCTTCAAGGGATGGAGTTCATCGCAGCACTGCCCTTCGAGGAGGTGTGGAGTCAAACTTGAATCGCTTAGTGAAGCCATCCTCTTGAAGATCATCTTCAGAACACATCAGTGTTAACCCTTTCCATGTGCGGCAAGAGGTTTCATGGGCAACAAAAGCATTTTTGGTGGCAAGATTGCGAATGCGATTAACATCCACCAAGAGGCTTTGCATCTGACGCTTCAGCCAGTCATGATGCCTATCCTATTTCTGATGAAGATCCACAAGAAGCTCTCAGTCGTTGAGAACACGAGTGCGCTTCTTGGGTCGTGGAGCAGTTGTACTATCAGTGGCTTCAGTGAGAGTAGGATGCGGTGCACGTGTAGTGCCAGCCAAAGGATACACGCGAGTTACGGCTTCAACGCCTTCAACGTTCTGAGTGAAACTTTGATGCTCTGCATTCTGAAGACTGAGAGGTTCCTTGGCAGGCTCAGGATAGATGGCTTCAATAGACATAGCCACATCAGGCAAAAAGATCCGATGGTTGCGGGCCGAGGGCTGATATGAGATAGCGGAGTGAAGTTTGACCAGCCGCATCACCCAAGGGGCGTAGAACTTCAAACCAAACAGATCAGAGCCAGATGCAGCAAGTTGGCGAATGAAGAAATCCTGTGTATTGAAGCATTTTCATGAAGAATGTAGAATACCAAAGTCTTCATTGCACCTTCCAGCTTGGCATGAGGAGAATGTCCTTTGATTGGCCAGAGAGTTCGCCTTATGATGTGATAAATGGTTCTTGGCAGATACTCAAGGTCTTCAACGAAGAACTCCGTGGGATAAGCAGCATCTTGGGGAAATGGCTTCATCATACTGAGCATCTGACTCATATTAGGTTCAGTCTTCTGAAAGATGCTCTCAATAGCTTCACTATGAAGCTGACAGCCATGCTCGTAGAGATCGCCAGGAGTGGGCAAACCAGTGAGCTCAATGATGTCAAAGGCTTTGGCTTCGTGATGAACGTTTCCTGTCATCCACTCCAGGACCCAAGTCTTCGGATCTCTGCTATACCCGCGGATGTGAAGTGTGGCATAGAATTGGAGCAGCAACTCTTCATTCCAATGCTCTTGGTCAGTGACGAACGGCAGCAGTCCAACCTCTTTGAAGCAATCCAGAGCTTCTTCCAGATAGGGCAGACCAGCTATTGCTTCAATGTCAAGGCGCTTGTGTGGGAAGATGCGACCTTGGTTGTAAAGAACGCATGAGTAATAGCTTCGCTGCGGATAACTCCAGAACCGATTAGATGATATTCTTTCCCTGAGTAGGGGTTCCTGGAGCTATTGAAGAATGTGTTGTCTGCTCTAAAGCCATTGATATTGAAGGAGCCAGGTGCTGATGCAGGACCTGGGAACCTTGGCAATCTTGGGATTGGCTTCTGTACCTGAGGCCTGTGCTCAACATGATAGTCGAATTGGGGACCGACAGCAGACGCAGGAACAGAAGCAGTGGGATCAGTGGCTTCGCTGACTTCTGGTGCTTTTGTTGGTGAGGGCTCCACATTTGCTTCAGCCATGACAGCGTCAGTGGCTTCAGTGGTGTTAGTGGTGGCAGCTGCAAGATTTTCAACCTCCACTTGACGAGCTGGAGGGTCGCTTACGATCACGTTCTCCTCGAAAACTGCTTCTTGGTGGGATAGGGGAGTAGCAGCTTGTGGTACTTCTTCTTCATCGGCTGATGCAACCGGAATGTCTTCAGCAGTTTTAGCTTCAGACGCAGAGACTTGAGGCCTTGGACCTTTGCGAAGCCTGCGCAACGTGGGCGACGCCTGTGGAGTTTGTGTTGGCTGGGCCTCAGAGTCTTCTTCCTCTTGTGGGCGATCCGCCCACGAAGCATCTTGTGCTATTAGTGTCAGTGGACGACCAATGCTGATGAGTTCACTGTGTGTGAGCACAGGCGATGATACCTATTGGTGCTCTAGCTGAGGAAGGGCTGCATCATCTTCAACATGGTCATGGTGACCAATGTCCTCAGCAGCGAGGGGATCAGCTGCTGGAAAGTCTTCAGCTTCATGAGCTCCTGTGAAAGCAGGCTCATGGACAGTCAGTTGACGTTCTTGTGGATCGGCGTCGGGGTGAACCATGGAAATGGGTTCAACAATCAAGGGCTCTGTGGGAGCAGCCCGTTCCTTCTTGGTCATTCTTTTCTTCTTGGCGGGGGCAGTAGCAGAGGCTTCGGGATGTTTTCTCTTCCTTGCTTCATCCTCAGCAGTCCTGGTCTTCTTCACTTCTGAAGCGGTTGACCTGGCCTTTGGCTTCGGGCCAGTCATGCTAGTTGGGAATACAAGGGGATCTGCCTCCTGCCTTGGTACTTCAGGTTCAGCCATAGTGGGCTTCTTCTGCTTCTTGGCAGCCATCCTGGGGTTGATGCCAGGACGCCCAAGGGCCTTGCGCTTCTCAGCCTCATTGTAGGCTTGCACACACCTATCAGCCAGGACCTTCATGCGCTCACGAGAACCCTGAGCTTCTGCACGTTTTTTTAGAAAGGCTTCCTTGAGCTCATGCAGCATAATCTTGAAATTCTTCACGTCTTGCACGCTGAGCTTGGCCATATGCTTCTTGAACTGAGATTTCTCAAAGTCAATCTTCTACTTCAGTTCAACAATGCGCTGGGCGATAGCTAACTCTGAAGCAATGGCGCCATGGAAGGCGACACTGAGGCCAATGGGTAGTTGGAGATCATCGAAGCTGATGTTTGGCATGTCAAACCATTCATCAATGAAGTTGTGAATGACGGTTACATCAAAGAGAGGTAGATCATTGAAGATTTCTGCTTCTTCTTTGCTCTTGATGAGTTGCTCAAGAGCGTCATATGCAAGATCTTCATCACTTGACAGATCAATGGCATCATTGCGCAGAATGGCAGCAGCTGTTAGCTCTTGGCCGGTGTGTGGCAGAGGCATCTTGACCTTCTGGGGATTGGAGATGCGTGATAAATCTTCGGACTGCACACTGTCTTCAGGAGGTGTAGTTGCCAGTGGCTTCGCCCGTGAGATTTTTGGTGAATGGGCAGGCTTTGAAGCTTTAGGCTTCTTCAACTTCTTTGGCTTCGGCGCTGCAGGCGCTTCATCTGATTCAGCATCAGCTGCAGGCTCATTCACTGCAGTCCCTTGAACCCAAGATATGGGTAATGAGGCCTTCAAGGTTGTAGAAAGGACCGACGACATTGGGTTCTGCATCTCGTGTGCCATCAGCCCTTGGAGCTGAGGGACCAGGGTTGAAGTCTAGTCCCAATGTCTTCTTGTTTTGCTTCGCTGAGTTCTGGGCAAACTGGAAGTTGCGCTTGAATAGAATGTCATCACGACACCATAGTAGTGACGATGGGTGTGCATCAGCAGGCTGTGGCCCACGGACCATGCAGGGATAGAAGCCTTTTTCAATGGCTTCATCTCTGGACCTGGGTTGAAGATTCTTGTATAGGATGTCTCCCCATGGTCTCTTGATGGCATTTTTCTCAGCATATTCCTGGGTTACAAATCGGTATTTGAACCATTGTTCTTCCCAATATCTTCGAATCCATTGGATTCGGGTCTTGCGCTGATTGTAATCCTCTTCAGGATCTGTCTTGTACAGTTCTGAGAGGTCATCTGGCAGATCTCTAGATGTTTCTCCACGACGCTTTCTGCCACCCTTCCTTGCTGATTTCTCTGAAGCCATGAACTTTAAACTGAAAGGCTTCAACACGTTCAAAGGCTTCAAAGATTTTCGCTTGCTGGACAAACAGGAACTTGCTTTGGAAGAATTTATATGATGCTGTAAGAATTCTGCAAATGAATGCAGACTATGAGAACCAAGGGATTCTCCTACGGACATGTACCTGTGACAGCATTAAGGTGCGAGGGAAGGGGAAGAGGTCATATGCATTCTCAGAAGATTTTGAATATAAATCAGTTTAGAAGACATTGACCTCATCGTGCGAAGACATTCACTCATAGATAAGGAGTTGGTTCCAGATTTGTACGAATCCAGAGATCAGTACAAGTGAGGAATCTAACTACTTTGTGAAGCATAAGTGAATATACTAGGCATGTTATGAGATGCAGTATGAGAGAGATCTAACTTGTGTGAATAGAAACTGCTTGTGGTAGAAAGTGACAAAGCCATAGGATCAACGGTGCCGTAAAAAGGAAGTTTTATTTACCACACTAAGAACTGCTAGACAGAGTGGAAGATGAGGCCGAGCAGTTCGATCTTCCGTGCCCTAACTTGGCGACGGAGGACACCTACGGCGACGGCGGAGAGGACGATGTCCGCGGTCGGCGTGAAGACGGCGTCGGAGAGGTTGCGGCAGCGAAGCGCTTCGTCGCCGGCGTCGTCGAGGGCTAGCGGTGGCGCTAGGGTTCGTGCGAGAGTGGAAGAAGAGATAATCACCGCCGCGAAGTGTGTATTTATAGGTACAGGGGCGGCACTGCGTTATTACACAGGTGCCCCTGGCGATTCGCATCTGAGGAACACGTGGCCATCATGCAGAATTTTGCGGTTTGTTCCACGTCTCACGCACGCCTGGATTGTCGGGTGGTCGTTCCTACTTCTCCGGGTTTCATGTGGAGGAATGAGCATTGGAAGTGGACTTAAGGTTTGTCTTTGTATCTTCTGCTGACAAGGACGCAGAGAAGACATTCGACAGTTTCAATAGAATGCATATGATTTGGAGAGATAGAGTTTGAGATAGATAGCATAGAGAGGTTAGGGTCCGATCACATTCACTTAGTTCAAAAGATTCAACAAGAAGACATAGCTATAAGTGAATGCTGTAGAGGACAGAACACTAGTATATATATATAATCAACATAGTGAAGATAATCATGAAGACATGTTGAGATTGAAGCCAAACCAAATGTGAAGACATAGCAAGGTAACACCATGAGTGAAACACTTCAAAATAGAACATTTGCTGGTGGCATTACCCACCGTATAGGAAGTATTAGACCCAGACACGGCGCACAATTATCGTGGCGCTCCAAAGTCAAATTCCACATTAATGTATTCACACTTAGAATGTATGTCTTCATTGATTGAAGATATACTTTACTTCGTGTGTTGCACATCTAAGTCATCAATATGCATAAGGGTTAGGATGTGTGCCTGATCACAGGACATTTGAGGATTCCAGGATATTTAGCTCACACCGTAACTTGCAAAATCTCTTCTCATCCAAGGGCTTGGTGAAGATATCTGCCAATTGCTCTTCAGTGTTGACGTGTATGATATCAATATCTTCCTTCACAACATGATCTCTGAGAAAGTGATGACGAATTTCAATGTGCTTTGTCTTCGAGTGCTGAACTGGGTTGTTGGCAATCTTGATGGCGCTTTCGTTGTCGCAGTAGAGTGGCACTTGCTTCAGATGAATGCCATAGTCCTTGAGCGTTTGCTTCATCCACAGAAGCTGAGCGCAGCAAGATCCAGCAGCAATGTATTCATATTCAGTAGTGGAGAGAGATACACAGTTCTGCTTCTTTGAAGACCAACATACAAGTGATTGTCCCAGAAAGTGACATGTGCCTGATGTAGACTTGCGATCCACTTTGTCACCAGCATAATCAACATCCGAGAATCCAACCAGATCAAACTCTGAGCCCTTTGGATACCATAATCCTAGAGTTGGGGTGTGAGCCAAATATCGAAGAATTCGCTTCACAGCTAAGTGATGCGACTCCTTTGGTGCCGCTTGGAATCGGGCACACATGCAAACACTAAGCATAATATCTGGCCTAGATGCACATAGATAAAGTAAAGAACCAATCATGGAGCGGTATACCTTTTGATCGAACTCTTTACCATTGTCGTCAGGACCCAGATGATGCTTGGCTGGCATTGGCGTCGTGAAGCCTTTGCAGTCTTGCATACCGAACTTCTTCAGGCAATCTTTGAGATACTTCTCTTGAGATATGAAGATGTCGTTGTGTTGCTATCGTATTTGAAGACCGAGAAAGAACTTTAGCTCTCCCATCATAGACATTTGATATTGCTCTTGCATCATATATCCAAACTCTTCATTGTACTTCTGATTGGTGCAGCCGAAGATAATGTCATCCACATATATTTGGCACACAAACAGTTCACCATCATATGTCTTCGTGAAGAGAGTGGGGTCGAGAGAACCAGGTATGAAGCCTTTGCTCTTCAGGAAGTATTTGAGTGTGTCATACCAGGCCCGAGGGGCTTGTTTGAGGCCATACAGTGCCTTGTTGAGCTTGTATACCATGTCAGGATGTTTTGGATCTTCAAAGCCAGGAGGTTGTGCAACATATACTTCTTCTTCAATCTTGCCATTGAGGAAGGCGCTCTTCACATCCATTTGATAAAGAAGTATGTTGTGATGATTTGCATCGGCCAGCAGTATGCGTATGGCTTCAAGTCTAGCCACAGGAGCAAATGTTTCATCGAAGTCAATGCCTTCCACTTGAGTATATCCTTGAGCAACGAGACGAGCTTTGTTTCTGACAACTTGACCATGCTCATCTTGCTTGTTGCGGTATATCCATTTGGTGCCTATTATGTTGTGCTTCCGAGGATCGGGACGCTTGACCAGTTCCCATACATTATTTAGCTCAAACTGTTGAAGCTCGTCTTGCATAGCTTGAATCCATTTAGGTTCCATGAAGGCTTCTTCAACTTTCTTGGGTTCTGTTATTGAGACGAATGCGAAGTTCCCACAGAAATTTGCTAGCTGAGTTGCCCTTGAACGAGTGAGTGGACCGGGTGCATTGATGCTATCAATTATTCTTTCAATCTGCACTTCATTGGCAATGCGAGGATGTATAGGGCGAAGATTTTGCTCTTGCTGATCATTGTCGTTGTTAGAAGGAATGTCTTCAGGCTGAGCATTGTCTTCATGTTGATCAGGTGCTGAGATGATAAGTTCTTCTTCAGGATGAGCTTCAGAAGGTATAATTTCTCCAGTTCCCATTAGCTTGATTGATTCACTGGATGGAACTTCATCTAGCACATTTGGCAGTTGCTCTCTTTGTGAACCGTTGGTCTCATCGAACCGCACATCCACTGTTTCAACCACTTTGTAATGAAAGAGATTGAAGACTCTGTAGGAGTGCGAATCCTTTCCATATCCAAGCATAAAACCCTCATGTGCTTTTGGTGCAAACTTTGAGGTGTGATGCGGGTCCTTGATCCAGCACCTGGCGCCAAATACTCTGAAGTAACTGACATTTGGCTTCTTGCCAGTAAGGAGCTCATAAGATGTCTTGTTCAGAAGCTTGTGAAGATAAACACGATTGATTGTATGGCATGCAGTATCAATGGCTTCAGGCCAGAATTTTCTTGGAGTCTTGTATTCATCTAGCATTGTTCTAGCCATCTCAATGAGTGTTCTGTTCTTGCGTTCGATGACCCCATTCTGCTGTGGCGTGTACGGGGCTGAGAATTCATGTGTGATGCCCAAGGTATCAAGATATGTATCAAGGCCAGTGTTCTTGAATTCAGTGCCATTGTCACTTCTGATATGTTTTATCTTGGCGCCATAGTTGTTCATTGCTCGATTGGCGAAGCGTCTGAAGACATCCTGCATTTTAGTCTTGTAAAGGATTATGTGCACCCAAGTATATCTAGAATAATCATCAACAATGACAAAGCCATAGAGACAAGCAGTAGTAGTAAGAGTTGAGTAATGAGTGGGACCGAAAAGATTCATGTGAAGCAGTTCGAAGGGTCGAGTAGTGGTCATGATTGTCTTCGAGGGATGTTTGGCCCTCGTCATCTTTCCTGCCTCACAGGCACCGCATAAGTGATCTTTCTTGAACTTGATGCCCTCGATGCCTATGACATGCTTCTTCTTTGCCAGGGTGTGGAGGTTCCTCATGCCAGCATGCCCAAGCCTCCGATGCCAGAGCCAGCATTCTGAAGCTTTTGCTAGAAGACATACGGCAAGCTGTGGTCCTGTTGAGAAATCTACCACGTACAAATCATCTTTTCGATACCCTTCAAATACTAGAGACTTGTCAGATTCCATTAGAACAAGGCAACAATATTTTCCAAATATTACGATCATGTTTAAATCGCAAAGCATTGAGACAGACATTAAGTTGAAGCCAAGGGATTCAACAAGCATGACTTTATCCATGTGTTGATCCCTTGAGATTGCAACTCTACCTAGACCCAATACCTTACTTTTACTAGTGTCAGCAAATGTGATGTGGCTCTTGTCGGATGGACGTAAGGTTGAGTCCATAAGAAGGCTTCTTTTGCCAGTCATGTGATTTGTACACCCACTATCAATAATCCATTCTGAAGACGCTGGTGTCGTACCCTACAGTGCAGTTAGGGGGATAGGCTTCACGAAAAGCATTGTCAAGCAAAAACATTTGACGAACCAGTGGGTTATGAAAGCTTAGATCCAGATTAGGACTAATAGGGAGAGTAGCAAGCGATTCAGGAACGAAGTACATAGTAAGACCATTCGAGCATTTGATCTTGCGCCCTACAAGATGTTTAAGGTCCCCAGCAATAGCGTCAGACGATTTTGGTTTTCTGCTGGAGACCTTTCCCTGCAAAAGAGAGTTAAGCTTTCTTAGCCACCCACATCTTCAAGGGTGGCTTAGAAAGGGTGGCTTAGAAGCAATAAGTCTAAGTGCAGCATCTGAGAACTTTGGCTTTGGAGCCCTAGCAAACAGTCTTGCAGGCGGACAATAGTACTCATAAGAATAAGCAGAATAGTTCTTGGTCTTATGAACATGGCGGTTTGATGAACCGCTCTCATATTCATATGCCTGAGTATGGTTTCCCTGCAAAACATTTGCGTTAGTGCGACTCAGGTTAGTCATCTGTCTGTATGAAGCCTTTGGACCGTATGAAGCCTTTGGTCTGAGGTTTGTCTTCTTCACGTAGGTGTCATGATGACATTCACAGGAAGATTCTCCAGACACCTTTTCGGAACCCAGATCTTCTTCATAGGCGGTCCATTCCTGCAGTTAGTACCAATGTACCTGGCAAACACTTCACCATTCTGATTCTTAAACAGTATATAGTTTGCATCAAAGGATTCATCAATGATAATGGGGTTAGCACAAGCGAAGCCAGATAGATTGGATGGATCTGCTGAAGGTTCCTTTGCAGCAACCCATGTGGTTTTGGGGTACTGCTCAGGTTTCCAGTAAGAGCCATCAGCATTCATTTTCCTTACGAACCCAACACCCTCTTTCCTCGGGTTTCGGTTCAGAATCTGCTTTTTGAGGACATCACACAGTGTCTGATGCCCTTTAAGACTTTTGTACATCCCTGTTTCAAGCAATGTCTTCAACCTAGAATTCTCATCAGCAATAGCAGTGGAATCCTCAGCAGAGGGGTTAGTTCCCACATCAACAGTTGAAGATATTGCAACAGTAGCAGCAGTAGAACATTCAGCAACAGTAGTAGCATTATCACGCTCAATGCATTTAAGACATGGTGGTTCAAATCCTTCCTGAGCGGAGCTGATCTGCTCGGCGCGAAGTGACTCATTGAAGATCTTCATGAGCCGCTCTCAATTTCTCAAGATCTTGCTTCTTTTGAAGATAATCATACGAAAGCTTTTCATGAGTTGTTGAGAGAGTTTCATGACGACTTTCAAGTTCCTCATACTTAACGTGAAGATTTTTTATGTCTTCAATTAAGGATTCAGATCGAGTCATTTCAGCACCTAACAGATCATCGCTTCTGTCTAACAGTTTTTGAATATGTTCCATAGCTTTCTGTTGTTCAGTTGCAATTTTAGCAAGTGTTTTGTAGCTGGGTTTTGAACCACAATCAGAGTCATCGTCACTAGATGTTTGATAGTGAGTAGTGCGTGTGTTTACCTTGGCACCATGTGCCATGAAGCAGTAGGTAGAAGCGGAGTAGTCCTTGTCATTTGCATCGGTGTCGGTGATGAAGTCATTGTCTTCAGTGTTGAAGATGGACTTGGCAACGTATGCTGTAGCCAGACTTGCGACGCCTGAATCGGACTCCTCCTTAGACTCCACCTCCGCCTCCTCAGAAGCGGACTCCTCCTCTGAATCCATTTCCTTGCCAACAAACGCACGTGCCTTGCCAGATGAGCGCTTCTTGTGTGATGAAGACTTTGAGGAAGACTTGGAAGAATACTTTGAGTATTTCTTCTTCTTCTTGTCGTCAGAGTCATATTCCTTGCTCTTCTTCTTCTTTTTGTTCTCATTGTCCCACTGTGGACAATCAGAGATGAAGTGGCCAGGTTTCTTGCACTTGTGACATGTTTTCTTCTTGTAGTCGTGAGCAGAAGCTTCATCATTCCTTGAGCTTGATCGGGAAGACTTTCTGAAACCTTTCTTCTTGGTGAATTTTTGGAACTTCTTCACAAGCATAGCAAGTTCCCTTCCAATGTCTTCAGGATCATCCGAACTGCTGTCAGATTCTTCTTCAGATGAGGAGACAGCTTTTGCCTTCAAGGCACGAGTTTGCCCATAGTTTGGACCGTAGATATCTCTTTTCTCAAAAAGCTGAAACTCATGTGTGTTGAGCCTCTCAAGTATGTCAGACGGATCGAGTGTCTTGAAATCAGGACGTTCTTGAATCATCAGGGCTAGGGTGTCAAACGAACTATCAAGTGATCTCAGTAGTGTCTTGACGACTTCGTGTTTGGTGATCTCAGTAGCGCCGAGGGCTTGAAGCTCATTTGTGATGTCAATGAGTCGGTCAAATGTGAGCTGGACATTCTCATTGTCATTTCGCTTGAAGCGGTTGAAGAGGTTGCGAAGGACACTGATTCTCTGATCTCTCTGGGTTGAGACGCCTTCATTGACCTTGGAGAGCCAGTCCCAGACCAGCTTAGATGTTTCCAAAGCACTCACACGGCCATACTGTCCTTTGGTCAGATGACCACGGATGATATTCTTGGCAGTAGAGTCCAGTTGAACGAACTTCTTGACATCAGCAGTAGTGACACCTTCTCCAGCCTTGGAAACGCCGTTCTTGACGACATACCATAGGTCGACATCAATGGCTTCAAGATGCATGCGCATCTTATTCTTCCAGTAGGGATATTCAGTTCCATCGAAGACAGGGCACGCAGCGGAGACTTTAATTATCCATGTAGTCGACATAGCTAAAACTCCAGGTGGTTAAACCGAATCACACAGAACAAGGGAGCACCTTGCTCTGATACCAATTGGAAGTGCGTTATATCGACTAGAGGGGGGTGAATAGGCGATTTTTATGAAAGTCTTCAAAACGTGGAAGTTATGAAAACAAACGATAGAAATAAACCTATTACCCTGCAGCGGAAGGTAGACTACACTAGGCAAGCCATAGTCAAGTATTCAATAGAGTGAAAGCACAATGACTAATAGCAGCAATGTAGTAAGGATCGGGTAGGAAGATATTGTGAAGCCACACAGAACACGCAGTCACTCAGTGAAGACAAAAGATAGTGCGAACATACAATGACTTCACAAGGAGTAACAGTAAGTAAAGGGAAGGGAAGATGAAACCAGTGACTCGCTGAAGACAATGATTTGTTGGACCAGTTCCAGTTGCTGTGACAACTGTACGTCTGGTTAGGGCGGCTAGGTATTTAAACTTTAGGACACACAGTCCCGGACACCCAGTCCTGAACACGCAGCTCAGGACACCCAGTCCTCACCGTATTCCCCTTGAGCTAATGTCACACAGACCTCGCCCAATCACTCTGGTAAGTCTTCAAGGTAGACTCCCAAACCTTCACAGACTTCATTCACCGGCAATCCACAATGTCTCTTGGATGCTCAGAACGCGACGCCTAACCGGCTGGAGGATGCACAATCCTCAAGTGTAATAAGTCTTCAGATCACATAGACAAGAAGACTTAAGTGATGCCTAATTCTCTTTTGCTCTGGGTGGTTAGGGCTTTATCCTCGCAAGGAATTCTCTCTCAAAGGCTTCGGGGTGGGTTGCTCTCAAACGACAAAAGCCGTACTCTGAATCTGAGCAGCCAACCGTTTATGGTTGTAGGGGGTGGGCTATTTATAGCCATTTGGCAACCCGACCTGATTTGTCCGAAATGACCCTGGGTCACTAAGGAACTGACACATGTTCCAATGGTCAGATTTCAAACTCACACGGCAACTTTACTTGGGCTTCAAGCAAAGCTGACTTGCCCGACTCTGGACAAGATTCGCTCTCAAAGTCTTCACTCGAAGACATAGGTTTTGTTTAAGCATCACTTCAGTCATTCTGACTGGTTCTCTTGGACCCCACTTAACAGTACGGTGGTTCCTATGACTCAACATAGAAGAAAGAGAACTACGAAAAATCTAAGTCTTCGAGCTCCATTGGCTTCATGTGGTGTCTTCTCTTGTCATAGTCTTCAATGTGAATATCTTCATAAACCACCTTTGACTTCAATGTCTTCATACATTTTTAGGGGTCATCTCTGGTAGGAAAACCGAATCAATGAGGGACTTCTACCTGTGTTATCCTGCAATTCTCACAAACACATGAGTCCCTCAACTAGGTTTGTCGTCAATACTCCAAAACCAACTAGGGGTGGCACTAGATGCACTTACAACTCCTCTGCGGTAGTACTGTGTCGGATTTTTGCTTCGTCCGTTTTCTAGCGGAAGTAGGCACGGATGTATTTTTATTCATCCACGCTCTTCCCAGGCTAGGGGTTTCCTGCCTTGCGGTAGTACCGCAAGGGGGAGCGGTAGTACCGCGCCTGCGGCAGTACCGTCCTCAGCCCTTGTGCTACAGGTCTTCCCTAGCTACTGCTGCTGCTGTGGTAGTACCGCGGTTCCTCACGGTAGTACCACATGGCCTTGCGGTAGTACCGCTTGTCAGGAGCGGAAGTACTGCATGGCCTTGCGGTAGTACTGCTGGTCTGGGGCGGTAGTACCGCTGGTCGCGGACTGGTAGGTGGATAACGGTTGGATTTTTGTCCTCAGCTATAAAAGGGGTGTCTTCTTCCTCTAGTTGACTACCTCTTCCAACCCTAAGCTCCATTGTTGCTCCAAGATTCATTTTCACCCGATCTCACTCCCTAGCCAATCAAACTTGTTGATTTGCTCGAGAGTGGTTGAGAAGGCCCCGATCTACACTTCCACCAAGAGAAATTTGATTCCCCCACTAATCCCTTGCGGATCTTGTTACTCTTGGGTGTTTGAGCACCCTAGACGGTTGAGGTCACAACGGAGCCATAGTCCATTGTGGTGAAGCTTCGTGGTGTCGTTGGGAGCCTCCAATTGAGTTGTGGAGATTGCCCCAACCTTGTTTGTAAAGGTTCGGTCGCCACCTCCAAGGGCACCAATAGTGGAATCACGACATCTCGCATTGTGTGAGGGCATGAGGAGAATACGGTGGCCCTAGTGGCTTCTTGGGGAGCATTGTGCCTCCACACCGCTCCAACGGAGACGTACTTCCCCTCAAAAGGGAAGGAACTTCGGTAACACATCCTCGTCTCCACCGGCTCCACTCTTGGTTATCTCGTGCCTTTACTTGTGCAAGCCTTTTGTGTTATATCTCTTGCTTGCTTGTGTACTTATCTTTGTTGCATCATATAGGTTGCTCACTTAGTTGCATTTCTAGACAACCTACTTTGATGCAAAGTTTAAATTGTTAAAGAAAAGCTAAAATTTGTTAGTTGCCTATTCACCCCCCCCCCCTCTAGTCAACTATATCGATCCTTTCAGTTGGTATCAGAGCCTCGTCTCTTTATTAAGGACTTTACCGTCCGAAGAGTATGGTTGACGTCATAGAAGGTGAGGAGGAGCACTCCGGTGCAAATCCGGTATCTTCTACAGGATATGGGGGAACCGCGGTCTCTCGTGAGGAGTTCAATGTGGTGTTGGACACATTGAAAACCTCCATGACGACCGAGGTCAAAAGCATGTTTAAAGATTTCTTAGAAGAGCTTAAACTTTCCACCGCACCGTTGAAAGTGGGTGATCCCGCCAACAAGGTGTCGGATGCTACCTCCGACAAAGGGGAAGCTACTAGCGAGAAAGCCTGTAACGCCCTCGATGCGGCTATATCTCCCACGTGTCGAAGCACGACTTAGAGGCATAACCGCATTAAAAGCAATGTCGCAAGTGAGGTAATCTTCACACAACCCATGTAATGCATAAGGGAAAGAGATACATAGTTGGCTTACAATCGCCACTTCACACAATTACATGAATAAAGCATTACATCATCCAAATACACTCAAGGTCCGACTACGGAACCAAAATAAAAGAAGACTACCCCAAATGCTACACAGATCCCCGATCGTCCCGACTGGGCCCGCTACTGATCAACTAGAATGAAACAACATAAAGGACAAGATCTTCAACGAGCTCCTCCTTGAGCTTGGTTGCGTCACCTGCTCGGTTCAACGGCACCTACAAGCTGGTTTTGGAAGTATCTGTGAGTCACGGGGACTCAGCAATCTCACACCCTCGCGATCAAGACTATTTAAACTTATGGGTAAGGTAAAAGGTATGAGGTGGAGCTGCAGCAAGCGACTAGCATATATGGTGGCTAACATACGCAAAAGAGAGCGAGAAGAGAAGGCAAAGCACGGTCGAACAACTATGATCAAGAAGTGATCCTAGAACAACCTACATCAAGCATTACTCCAACACCGTGTTCACTTCCTGGACTCCGCCGAAAAGAGACCATCACGGTTACGCACGCGGTTGATGCATTTTAATGAAGATCAACTTCAGGTTTTCTACAACCGGACATTAACAAATTCCCATCTGCCCATAACCGCGGGCACGGCTTTCAAAAGTTCAAATCCCTGCAGGGGTGTCCCAACTTAGCCCATCACAAGCTCTCATGGTCAACAAAGGATATTCCTTCTCCCAAGACAATCTGATCAGGCTCGGCACCCAGGTTACAAGACATCCTCGACAATGGTAAAACAAGTCCAGCAACACCGCCCGAATGTGCCGACAAATCCCGATAGGAGCTGCACATATCTCGTTCTCAGGGCACACTCAGATGAGCTCTCCATACAACTAAAACCAAACCTCGAGTTTCCCGAGGGGGTGCTGCACAGGGCTCTAGTTTGGACCAACACTCAGAGGAGCACTGGCCCGGAGGGGTTAAAATAAAGATGGCCCTTGAGTCTGCAGAACCCAAGGGAAAGAAAAGGCTAGGTGGTGAATGGTAAAACCAATGTTGGGCATTGCTGGAGGAGTTTTATTCAAGGCGAACTGTCAAGGGGTTCCCATTATAACCCAACCGCATAAGGAACGCAAAATCCGGGAACATAACACCGATATGACGGAAACTAGGACGGCAAGAGTGGAACAAAACACCAGGCATAAGGCCGAGCCTTCCACCCTTTACCAAGTATATAGATGCATTAATTAAATAAGAGATATTGTGATATCCCAACAAAATATCCATGTTCCAACATGGAACAAGCTCCAATCTTCCCCTGCAACTAACAACGCTATAAGAGGGGCTGAGCAAAGCAGTAACATACCCAAACAATGGTTTGCTAGGACAAGGTGGGTTAGAGGCTTGGCTCAACAATATGGGAGGCATGATAAGCAAGTGGTAGGTATCGCAGCATAGGCATAGCAAAAGAGCGAGCATCTAGCAAGTAAAGATAGAAGTGATTTCAAGGGTATGGTCATCTTGCGTGAAATCCCGCAAGGAAGAAGAACGAGTCCATGAAGAAGACAAATGGACGTAGTCGAACGGATCCTCACAACTCCGGAACGAAACCGAAGCTAACGAGGGAAACAACCCGGAAAGAAGAAAACAACATAGTAAACAACCAACACAAAATCATGGCATGATGCACAATCAAGTATGATGCATGTCCGGTTTAAATATGCATGGCATGGCAAAGGGCACAAGTAATCCTACAAATTAAGTGGAGCTCAATATACAACTCTATTGCATATTGACGGAACACCACATCAATTATTTAGTTCACTCTCGGTTAGGTACTCAACAATATTAAATGTTGGTTAACATGGCAAGAGGTGAAGCATAACAAAACTATACCATTTAAACAATTTAAATGGGGCCGGATATAACAAACAACAAATCCGGTAAATCCCCATATGTCTTAGTAATTTAATGCAACAACAATTTTAAACATTTTCGATGTTGTTATCATGATGCGGATGACATGTGCAAGTTTTATGCAGGTTTTATGAAAATGTTAACAAGAGCATTATGAAGCATTTGTCATCGTGGCGGAAACGAAAAGGGTGCCACGGCAACGAATCCAAAAATGATGCCACGGCAACTTTCCGGTTCCGGTAACTCGATTGAGATACCGGTGCAAAAGGAAAAGTGACGGGAGCGTGTCATGCAAGGATGTTGGGGTGCTCCCGATTACCGGATGTCCCACATGATGGTGGCAAGGCAAAAGAGGGGCTTCGTGCAACGAACAACTCCGACACGAAGCAAACACGAGCATCTCATACACCACACATGCATTCGTTCACGGGCGTCGTCTTGGCGTTATACCTTTGGAGCGTAGTGGTACTCGCGGATCGTAGTGGAAGTAGACGTTCATGTTCGAGGAGCGGTAGTGGTACACGGTCATCATCGAACTTGGCGTCACATCGTGTAGTCGTACACATTTCGTAGATGTTCATGTCATGGGTGTCGTGGTACTTGGGGTCTTCGGACTCCCGCTGTCTCGTTTTGCAATGGTAGTATAACTTGACGCTTGTGTTACACGGTCTTCGGCGATGGTATGGGTATATCTCGTAGCGGAACTTGGTGGCCTTGAAGAACCAAAATGATACAAGGCGACGATACACGCCCACGAGAGGTAGTCGTCCCAATGAAGGAAGTTGAACTTGACGCATCTCCGGATGTAGCCGTAAGGGTACTGTGGTTGAGGTCGTCAAAGTGGTACAAGGGGAGATGCACGGTCATGGCCATCTTCGGACCTGGGGCTCCATGAGCGCCTTGGTGGTCTTGCCGCAGCAGCAAGGTGACGGGAAGGAGTCGGTCATGGCGTGGAGACCTCCGACAAGGGGAACACCGGGCCAAGGCGAAGGTCAGCAGGGACGACCCAGTCACGGCAGCAACATAGGGAGGCGGCCCACGCGCGAGGAGCGGTTGCGGGACTTGGCTGCCGCTGGAGGTCACGAGGGCGGCGCATGTTCCTGTCGCCCGAAGCAGAGGACGAACGGGCGATGTGGCTCCAGTGACATGGTGAGGCGACGGAGGCATAGGGGTGCTCAACAGCACTGGCTCGTGGTGGAGATGAAATGAGGTGGCGAGGTGGCGACGCGGATGAACTGCTGGTGCTGCTCACCGGCAAGAGGACGACGAGGGAGGAGCAAGGCGGCGGCAAACTCGGAGCTCGGGGACGAGGCGCCAAGGACGAGGCAGGGGAGCAGCGGCCTGGTGGGTCTCCGGCGAACTTGCCCGCGGGGCCGCACGGGGTCTGCGAGCTCGGGGACGCGAGGGGAGAAACCAGCAGGGGCGCGTGAGAAGGAGGAGAGGCCAGCATGGTCCGGGTGGAGCTCGACGGCAGCGTCGCGGGCTTGCCGGCACCGGGAACGAGGTGCAAGAGAGGATAGGCCGACGAGGAAGACCGGGAGCAGGGGCGGCGTCGCACGAGTTCCTCTCTGGTGCGTGAAGTGGGAGACGAGAGAGATGGGGTGCTGCGACTGGCGGCGCGAGGGGATAAGGAAAGGATCGAGATGAGGGTTTGGTCGGCCTAGGGTTAGAAGGGGGGCTGGGCTGCGGGAAAGGATGGCCTCGGGTGGGCCGGCGCGAGAGGTTTGGAGGCCCAGGAGGCCGGCGGCGGTGCAAGCTCTCTCTCCCTCCCTTATAAACTTAAACAGAAAAGAATTAGCGGAAAGAAAAAAAGAAAGAGAAAGCTAATGGAAAAAAATAATTTGAGCACGGGGTTTATTTTCTTAGACTCCCAAAAGAATGTGTGATCCAAGAAATTAGGAATGGCCAAGATTGAAAGATTAAATTCAAATTCCTTTGAATTTAATTCAAAAGGTTTGAACTAGGACAGGTTTTCAAAGTGCCCAAAAATGTTGAGAAATTAGGTGGAGCTCCGGAAAATGATGAAAGGACATGTGGCAAAGTTAGAGGCCAAGAGTTGTGATAACAAAAGGCATTGGGATTTTTGCAAGAGTGTTCATGGGTGATTCCAAACAATGGAATATTTTATAATAGATCCCTAATATCGGGATGATATGTTATAAAGAGAAGTCACCCTTCCCTCGGTTTAAATGGACCCAAGATCCATGCAATTTATTTAAGTGAGTTTTAGTAGGCTTTGAGAAAATGATGGCATGATGACATGATGCAATGCAAAATATGCAAAGAGGAAAGCAACAAGCAAAACAAATCACATGACGAAACTCGGAAACCCTGGAAGGCATCTGAAGCTCCGGTCTTGGGGCGTCACAACACTCCACCACTACGAGAGGATCTCGTCCCGAGATCTAGAATGGCATCGGAGGGAAACGGAATGGGAAAGAGAAGAGGTAAAACTAAGTTGCTCCTTTGACAAACGAGTGAAACCAAAGAACCTTGAAAAGGTTAAGCCATCTCGAGAAAATAATACAATGGAGATGAACAAAGTTGAAAGCACTCCGTTAGGAAAGAGGAACAAGGAAGAACAAATTCGGACAGCACTCCGGTTGAAAAGTGATATGAAACTTGATAAGATGGAAAGAACTTGAGTAGAGGACACAGCACTCCAGTTAAATGGATAAACCAAGAAAAGAACATGATCCTGACAGAACAAGAAGATGTGTTGAAGAGAGCAACATCACAACGCCTCCGGAAGGAAGAAATAGAAGATAGATAATTGAAATAAAAGAATGGGGAAGAAAATGCCAAGTTTTGCCACAATTGAGCTTGAAAAGGCATCCTTAGGAGAATGGTCGAACGGAGTTGTTGGAACACCAACAATGGAAGGACAAGCTTGAAGTGGGCTTATAGAAGGCATCTCAACATTATGAGGTGACAACTTGCCACTCACAAAAAAGATTTGTGAGTGGATTTATAAGACAAGGGGACGAGCAACTATTTCACCGGGAGGATAAATGAAGAACTTGGGTCATTTATGAGCACCATAATAGCAACAATTCTTAGGGAAAGCTTTAGGTGAAATATAACCCAAGATAACTCCATGGAAGAAAGTGATGGGTTTAAATACCTCATTCTTGTGAATGAAAAATGATATATTACCACCTCAAAAGATAAGGGAGAACAATTTCACTCCGGATTGCAAGATGAAGAATGCTTGAGCTCCTCTAAAAAGAATCTCAATGAACACTTCGAGAAGGAATTAAATCCTTGATGAACCATCATGTAGAACCTTCATGAAGAACTCCGGCAACAAAAGAATGATCAAACGGAAGGAAAGAGAAGTTGAAAACACAAGGTGAATCCTTGTACCGATTTAAATGAATCTCTGTGGTGAAATAATTGAAAAAGGTTGGAACTTCGGGAAAAAGAGAAGATGAAACAATTGAAATCAGGAATTTGATGGACCTCCGGAATAAGGAATTAATCATTTAGGTGAATCAAGAATAAGAATTACATTATGCTTATCCTTCACCAATTAAATTGATGACAATCAACAGATTTGGCACACTACTTATTCTCGTAGAAAGGATTAAGATAGATATAGCGTAATCTTGAGAAGGTCTTCGACGAACCACCGGTAGGATTGGAACAACGAATAAATTGATATGATAACAAAGGAAAAGAAATCTTGAATGAACCACCGTAAGAATTAAAAACGAATGAAGTAAAGGGATGAATCACTGGTAAGAATTAGCAAATGAACGAAGATGTTTGAGAGAATTTAGATCCAAGTGAACGAAGAGATCCCGAGCTGATTAAAGAATACTTGAATGATGCACCGGTAAGATTTGGAGAACGATAGCTGAAAGCCGAGAATGAATAAACCCGAAATGATGGACTCCAGATAACAAACTGAGAAGACTCTTGAATTTCTCCGGATGGGTGAAAAGAATACCTCACAATCGAAAATAATTATGAGAGGATGGCAGCAAGCTAGAATCACGAATCTTGAAGAGACAAGAACAAGATTGAGAGAAAAATCTTCTTTGGTCTTCAAATGATGAGAATGACAATTAGAAACACCACCAAGAATTATTGAGGCACACCGGAATGAAGAATGGAAAAGTTGAGCCAACGATGAAAAGAATTTGAAAGATCTTGGAGAAATACATATGACTGATGATGAATCATTCTTACGTCAAACTTGGAAAAGAATTTGAGAGTAACTCTGGAAAGAATTTGAAGAGTCAGGTAAGATCCTGGAAAAAGACCTGTGGGTTAGGACCCATTCAAAAGAAAACACCATTAGAATGATTAAAAAGAGAGGTTGCACCGGTTGAATTAAAAGGCTTGAATGAGATAACATTCTCAAAATAGCTTGAACGGATTAAGCATGGAAACACGGATCTTCTGAGATATCTTTAGCACTCTGGAACAAAAGAATAGCGAGAGGTGAACGATTATGAGGTGCACTGGCATAAGAAAAGCATTGGACAAAAAGAAAAGACAATGCTCAATACCAAAGTTTGAATTGAATCCACTGGAGAAGGAAAATGAGTGACGAGAGACGAACTTGAAGCTTCATTAGCATCTTCCTGAGAAATCATCGGATAAGACATTGACGGAAAAGAATGGAAAGACTTCACAACAATAAAAGGGTATTTGAATAAGAAATCTGGTTCCTTAAAGAAAAGGGTGGGAGGGAGGGAAAACAAAGGCAATTTGGGATGAATGAAATGAACACTGTTGAAAAGAACTTGAGTTCATCTTGCGTGTTGACAAAGATTGGATCCACTTGAAAAGAAACACGCCGGTAGAACAAGATTGACATGACAATCTCGATGATCGAGAAGGATTGCATTCACATAGGAGTATGAGAACACCGTTTAGGAAAAGTATGGAATCAACATTTGACTTCGAAGCAACTCGAGTACCACAACTCAAAACAAAAACAAAGGATTGGCTTGTAGAATAAGCCAGAACAAACATATGATAGAGATTTCGTCCGAAGTTTTTGTGGTGGGGCCTACACGGGCTCGATCGTACAGCACCATCATGTACAAGGCAGTGCACATGACATACGAAGAGTCCCCGAGTCGGCATAGCCAAGGACTCTTTAAGACACAATGAGACCACTGTAAAACCAACCATGAATAGGCGGACCACTAGACGTCGAACCCCAATTTCATATCATACATCTGTCGGAAAGATATCCTAACAACTACTTGAATTCCCACTTATAAACTCCCGAAACTTTCCGGTTATGCAATCAGGTGTTGGGGATACAGGGGAAGCATAATATCTCACCCAAAACTAGCAAATCCTACATCCAGCTGTATCCATCCTTCAACACATAACCAAGAAACCTTCGGAAATCGTTTACCTCAACCTTCGAAAAGCATCTGTTATACGAGTTATGGCAATACTCCCGAACTCCCGCCCCAGTACTGGGTGGCGTCGAGGTTATCTCACCAACAACTGCATAAAAGAGATTTTCGATGTCGGCGAAACTAAACTCAGGTATTCCAGAACTGCAACGATAAAATTGTGACGACAACACCTCGGAGATCAACTCCCCGGGACACTGCCACAACCCCTAAATGTCAGGAGGCACCAAGAACAATGTTCTCGTCACAAAACCATCGGAACGATTCCAAGATACCCGCGTGATCCTAAATTTTTTTAGTGAAATTTGAGAAGAGAAGAGTCAAAACTCTACGTCAGGATGCCTCACCAGAGCGACAAAGGAACTGGGGAGTAAAAAGAAGTCCTAACTCTCCGATATATATAATCCTATAAGACTCAAAACATTTCTAGACTCAATAACGCCAGCGATTCGATCAAGCAGGGGGCTCCTAAGGTCGGGGAAGGCTCTGATTACCAACTTGTAACTCCCTCGATGCGGCTATATCTCCCACGTGTTGAAGCACGACTTAGAGGCATAACCGCATTGAAAGCAATGTCGCAAGTGAGATAATCTTCACACAACCCATGTAATGCATAAGGGAAAGAGATACATAGTTGGCTTACAATCGCCACTTCACACATTACATGAATAAAGCATTACATCATCCAAATACACTCAAGGTCCGACTACGGAACCAAAATAAAAGAAGACTACCCCAAATGCTACACAGATCCCCGATCGTCCCGACTGGGCTCCGCTACTGATCAACTAGAATGAAACAACATAAAGGACAAGATCTTCAACGAGCTCCTCCTTGAGCTTGGTTGCGTCACCTGCTCGGTTCAACGGCACCTGCCAGCTGGTTTTGGAAGTATCTGTGAGTCACGGGGACTCAGCAATCTCACACCCTCGCGATCAAGACTATTTAAGCTTATGGGTAAGGTAAAAGGTATGAGGTGGAGCTGCAGCAAGCGACTAGCATATATGGTGGCTAACATACGCAAAAGAGAGCGAGAAGAGAAGGCAAAGCACGGTCGAACAACTATGATCAAGAAGTGATCCTAGAACAACCTACGTCAAGCATTACTCCAACACCGTGTTCACTTCCCGGACTCCGTCGGAAAGAGACCATCACGGTTACACACGCGGTTGATGCATTTTAATTAAGATCAACTTCAGCTTTTCTACAACCGGACATTAACAAATTCCCGTCTGCCCATAACCGCGGGCACGGCTTTCGAAAGTTCAAATCCCTGCAGGGGTGTCCCAACTTAGCCCATCACAAGCTCTCACGGTCAACGAAGGATATTCCTTCTCCCAAGACAATCCGATCAGGCTCGGCATCCAGGTTACAAGACATCCTCGACAATGGTAAAACAAGTCCAGCAACACCGCCTGAATGTGCCGACAAATCCCGATAGGAGCTGCACATATCTCGTTCTCAGGGCACACTCAGATGAGCTCTCCATACAACTAAAACCAACCCTCGAGTTTCCCCGAGGTGGCGCTGTACAGGGCTCTAGTTTGGACCAACACTCAGAGGAGCACTGGCCCGGGGGGGTTAAAATAAAGATGACCCTTGAGTCTGCAGAACCCAAGGGAAAGAAAAGGCTAGGTGGCGAATGGTAAAACCAATGTTGGGCATTGCTGGAGGAGTTTTATTCAAGGCGAACTGTCAAGGGGTTCCCATTATAACCCAACCGCATAAGGAACGCAAAATCCGGGAACATAACACCGATATGACGGAAACTAGGGCGGCAAGAGTGGAACAAAACACCAGGCATAAGGCCGAGCCTTCCACCCTTTACCAAGTATATAGATGCATTAATTAAATAAGAGATATTGTGATATCCCAACAAAATATCCATGTTCCAACATGGAACAAGCTCCAATCTTCCCCTGCAACTAACAACGCTATAAGAGGGGCTGAGCAAAGCGGTAACATAGCCAAACAACGGTTTGCTAGGACAAGGTGGGTTAGAGGCTTGGCTCAACAATATGGGAGGCATGATAAGCAAGTGGTAGGTATCGTAGCATAGGCATAGCAAAAGAGCGAGCATCTAGCAAGCAAAGATAGAGGTCATTTCGAGGGTATGGTCATCTTGCCTGAAATCCTGCAAGGAAGAAGAACGAGTCCATGAAGAAGACAAACGGACGTAGTCGAACGAATCCTCACAACTCCGGAACGAAACCGAAGCTAACGAGGGAAACAACCCGGAAAGAAGCAAACAACATAGTAAACAACCAACACATAATCATGGCATGATGCACAATCAAGTATGATGCATGTCCGGTTTAAATATGCATGGCATGGCAAAGGGCACAAGCAATCGTACAAATTAACTGGAGCTCAATATACAACTCCGTTGCATATTGACGGAACACCACATCAATTATTTAGTTCACTCTCGGTTAGGTACTCAACAATATTAAATGTTGGTTAACATGGCAAGAGGTGAAGCATAACAAAACTATACCATTTAAACAATTTAAAAGGGGCCGGATATAACAAACAACAAATCCGGTAAATCCCCATATGTCTTAGTAATTTAATGCAACAACAATTTTAAACATTTTAGATGTTGTTATGATGATGCGGATGACATGTGCAAGTTTTATGCAGGTTTTATGAAAATGTTAACAAGAGCATTATGAAGCATTTGTCATCGTGGCGGAAACGAAAAGGGTGCCACGGCAATGAATCCGAAAATGATGCCACGACAACTTTCCGGTTCCGGTAACTCGGTTGAGATACCGGTGCAAAAGGAAAAGTGACAGGAGCGTGTCATGCAAGGATGTTGGGGTGCTCCCGATTACCGGATGTCCCACATGATGGTGGAAAGGCAAAAGAGGGGCTTCGTGCAACGAACAACTCCGACACGGAGCAAACACGGGCATCTCATACACCACACATGCATTCGTTCACGAGCGTCGTCTTGGCGTTATACCTTTGAAGCGTGTGGTATTGCGGCGGTTCGAGTTCGTAGTGAAAGTAGTGGTACTCGCGGATCATAGTGGAAGTAGACGTTCATGTTCGAGGAGCGGTAGTGGTACACGATCGTCATCGAACTTGGCGTCACATCGTGTAGTCGTACACATTTCGTAGATGTTCATGTCATGGTTGCCGTGGTACTTGGGGTCTTCGAACTCAAGCTGTCTCGTTTTGCAACAGTAGTATAACTTGACGCTTGTGTTACACGGTCTTCGGCGATGGTACGGGTATATCTCGTAGCGGAACTTGGTGGCCTTGAAGAACCAAAATGATACAAGGCGATGATACACGCCCGCGAGAGGTAGTCGTCCCCATGAAGGAAGTTGAACTTGACGCATCTCCGGATGTAGCCGTAAGGGTACTATGGTTGAGGTCGTCAAAGTGGTACAAGGGGAGATGCATGGTCGTGGCCATCTTCGGACCTGGGGCTCCATGAGCGCCTTGGTGGTCTTGCCGCAGCAGCAAGGTGTCGGGAAGGAGTCGGTCATGGCGTGGAGACCTCCGACAAGGGGAACACCGGGCCAAGGCGAAGGTCAGCAGGGATGACCCAGTCACGGCAGCAGCATAGGGAGGTGGCCCACGCGCGAGGAGCGGTTGCGGGACTTGGCTGCCGCTGGAGGTCACGAGGGCGGCGCATGTTCATGTCGCCCGAAGCAGAGGACGAACGGGCGATGTGGCTCCAGTGACATGGCGAGGCGACAGAGGCATAGGGGTGCTCAACAGCACTGGCTCGTGGCGGAGATGAAATGAGGTGGCGAGGTGGCGACGCAGATGAACTGCTGGTGCTGCTCACCGGCAAGAGGACGACGAGGGAGGAGCAAGGCGGCGGCAAACTCGGAGGTCGGGGACGAGGCGCCGAGGACAAGGCAGGGGAGCAACGGCTTGGTGGATCTCCGGCGAACTTGCCCGCAGGGGTGCGTGGGGTCTGCGAGCTCGGGGACGCGAGGGGAGAAACCAGCAGGGGCGCGTGAGAAGGAGGCGAGGCCGGCATGGTCCGGGTGGAACTCGGCGGCAGCGTCGCGGGCTTGCCGGCACCGGGAACGAGGTGCAAGAGAGGATAGGCCGACGAGGAAGGCCGGGAGCAGGGGCGGCGTCGCACGAGTTCCTCTCTGGTGCATGAAGTGGGAGATGAGGGAGATGGGGTGATGGGACTGGCGGCGCGAGGGGAGAAGGAGAGGAGCGAGATGAGGGTTCGGTCGGCCTAGGGTTAGAAGGGGGGCTGGGCTGTGGGAAAGGATGGCCTCGGGTGGGCCGGCGCGAGAGGTTTGGAGGCCCAGGAGGCCAGCGGCGGTGCAAGCTCTCTCTCCCTCCCTTATAAACTTAAACAGAAAAGAATTAGCGGAAAGAAAAAAAGAAAGAGAAAGTTAAGGGAAAAAATAATTTGAGCACAGGGTTTATTTTCTTAGACTCCCAAAAGAATGTGTGATCCAAGAAATTAGGAATGGCCAAGATTGAAAGATTAAATTCAAATTCCTTTGAATTTAATTCAAAAGGTTTGAACTAGGACAGGTTTTCAAAGTGCCCAAAAATGTTGAGAAATTAGGTGGAGCTCCGGAAAATGACGAAAGGACATGTGGCAAAGTTAGAGGCCAAGAGTTGTGATAACAAAAGGCATTGGGATTTTTGCAAGAGTGTTCATGGGTGATTCCAAACAATGGAATATTTTATAATAGATCCCTAATATCGGGATGATATGTTATAAAGAGAAGTCACCCTTCCCTCGGTTTAAATGGACCCAAGATCCATGCAATTTATTTAAGTGAGTTTTAGTAGGCTTTGAGAAAATGATGGCATGATGACATGATGCAATGCAAAATATGCAAAGAGGAAAGCAACAAGCAAAACAAATCACATGACGAAACTCGGAAACCCTGGAAGGCATCTGAAGCTCCGGTCTTGGGGCGTCACAAAGCCCTTCCTTCTAGTGGTAAGAGTGGCACCGGCATCTTTGCCCATGTGGAACCTCCACTTGTCTATGGTGGACCTCTCCCTTCCACTCATTTGAATCATGCCAGCCCGGCCCCTAAGATTGAGAAGAATATATAATTTGACTCTTGGGTCTATCGTTTTAAGCGTCATTTAAATCATGTGAACACTAACCTTTGGAGAATCATTGAAGAAGGTTTCTGTCCGCATGACCGAAGCAACTTCACTCCTAGAGAAGCCGTGGATAATCAATTCAATGAGAATGCTCTCTTCATCATTCAAGAAGCTATCCCACCCGAAGACCTTCCTCATCTTCGGCCTTACTCCTTGGCCAAAGATGCTTGGCGCCAAGTGGTTTCCCTCTACCGGGGAAGCGCAAGCATCCAGTGCTCCAACTATGAAGTGGTGCAAGATGAATCCGATGAGTTTGCAATGAAAGAATATGAAGAACCTCATGAGCTCTATCGGAGGGTAACCAAACTCGCGGTGTCGCTCCGAGATCATGGAAGCAAGGACACGGATGACAATTGGATCAAACGCAAATTCCTCAAGGCAATGATGCCCTACCACAAAGCCATGTCCTCCATCATTCGTCAAAGGCCGGACTTCACACCTTGTCCTCAAGTGATGTGTTGGATGAGTTCGTTGCTATGAGCATCTTGGACAAGACTGCCGGCAATGCGGTACTTCGTTCTCAAAGAGTAAAGAAACGCAACCTTGCTCTAAAGGCCAAGGTTAGTATGGAGGAAGAGGACGAAGAGGAAGAAGATGAGAGCAACCTCAAAGATACGAAGTATGCCTATCATGAACACATGGCCCTTGCTTCAAGGCAATTTTGGAGCAAAAAGAACTCAAGGCCCAACTTCAACAAGAACAATTCAAGTGGCACAAAGGGCAAGCAACGAGTGAGGACTTGTTTCAATTGTGGCAATGTAAGCCACTTTGTTGCGGAGTGCCCTTATGAGAAGAGGGAAGACAATGGTGGCAAGCTCATCCGAAAGGACAAGGACAAGTCGTTCCCCAACAAGAGCAATTTCACCAAGAAGACTCCTCCCAAGGCATTGGTGGTACAAGAAGAGTACAATGAGGATGATGACGATGATGAAGATGGTGAGTCGGTTGCCATGGCCTCCGTTGCCATTGCGACGACTCCACGGGTGTCTCTCTTCGACTCACCCAATGAGAGCATCACCGCCAAGTGCCTCATGGCTAAAGCCACCAACAAGGTAACCCCCAACATCAAAACTACCATCATTAATCATCCTTCTTCGACGGATAACATTGATGAACATGAGGGAACTAATGTGGAGGTGAATGATTTTGAGGCCTTTATGGGTAAACTCAGGGGTAAATCCAAGAAGCACTTTGTTGCTCTCTTGGAACAACTTGGTGAAGCCAATGACATGATCGACGCTCACGAAGATACCATATCTAAGATGGAGGGGCATAGTCGTGACTATGCCGATGAGATTTCAGATCTTTCCAATGCTCTTGAGGAAGAGTGTGGTCTTCGTTTGGCTCTTGAGGAGTCCCACAACGATGGTCATGCTAAATTAAAGAAAGATCTTGATCATGCGCTTGTTGTTCCTCGTGTGCTAAACTCCGAGAAGGCAAAGCTTGGGGTTGATCTTGCTAGACTCAAAGAGGAGTTTGACATTCTCGAAAAGGCTCACAAAGTCTTGAAGGGTGTTCATGCTACCCTCAAGGAGTCTCATGATCAACTCCAAGTGAAGCTAACCAAGGAGAAAGCCACTTTTCCTCATATGGTGTTAATTGATAATGCAAATGCTACTAGCCCTTGTTGTGAGCATGTGCATCTTATTGAGGAGAATGTTAAGTTGAAGGAGCAACTTGAGAAAGGCCTTGTGTCATGCATACAAGGTGAGAAGAACCTAAACGACCTTTTGAGAAATCAAAAGGAAGTTGTGGCCAAGGAGGGGATTGGGTTCGCACCCAACCCCAAGAACAAGAAGAAGGATAACAAGACCAAACGACCTCCTACTCTCAATCAAACTTTTGTGAAGGAGGGAGAGAGTGCTTCCAAGTAGAAGAAGAACAATGCGAAGGGTGGCAGTGTCAAAAATGGCAATGTCACCCCTCCCAACAAAGCCAGCGACTTTAATCCTTCTTATGTGTTATGCCGTGCTAGTGATGGGCATGTCTATGCCAAATTTGTTGGTTCTCCTCATGAGTACATTGAATGGTCTATTTGGGTTCCTAAGACCCTTGTTACTAACATCAAAGGACCCATTACAAAATGGGTACCTAAAACCAAGCATTGATCTCTTGTAGGTGTTTGCTTCCGGTGGGGGATCATGGTTGCTCGATAGTGGAGCTACAAATCATATGACCGGAAGCAAGGACTTGGTGGTGGACGTGCACAAGATTCCATCTATGCCCACCAATGTCGAGTGGGGTGATGCCTCATCTTCTAAGGTATTGGGACTTGGCAAGGTTGTCATCTCTCATGATCTCACGATCGAGAAGGTCATTCTTGTTGAGTCCCTTGCATACAATTTACTTTCCATTCGTCAACTTGCAATCATGGGCTTTGCCACTTTCTTTGATATTGATACCGTGGCCCTCTTGTGGAGCAAGACTCTTAAAGTAGCCTTTGTTGGGCATGTTGAGAACGGTCTATATGTGATTAACTTTTCGGAGCGACCCACTAAGACCACGACATGCCTAATGGCTAAAGTTGATGTGGGATGGCTTTGGCATCGCCGTTTAGCCCATGTCAATATGAGATCTTTGCAAAGTCTTCTCAAGGGGGACCATGTCCGTGGACTAACAAATGTTAGTTTTGCTAAAGATCGTGCTTGCAATGCTTGTATCGAAGGAAAGCTTCATGAAAAGGCTCACCCTCCCACGACTATCATCTACTCGAAGAGGCCTTTGGAGCTCCTTCACTTGGATCTCTTTGGGCCTCCATCCTTTGATAGTCTTGGGGGTAGAAAGTATTGCTTGGTGATTGTGGATGATTATTCAATATACGCTTGGGTATACTTCTTTAAGAGGAAGAGCGAGACCCAAAAAACCGTCATTGACTTTGCAAATGAAGCCCAACGACAACACAATGCAAAGATCTTGACAATAAGAAGCGACAATGGCACCGAGTTCAAGAACTACACCTTGGATGAGTTCCTTAGTGATGAGAGGATCAAGCATCAATATTCCGCACCATACACCCCTCAACAAAATGGCATAGCGGAGAGGAAGAACCGGACGTTGATGGATGCGGCAAGGACCATGATGGCGGAGTTCAAGTCTCCATACAACTTTTGGGCCGAAGCCATCAACACCGCTTGTCATGCATCCAATCGGCTCTACCTCCGCAAGGGCTTGAACAAGACTCCTTATGAGATACTCACCGTTAACAAGCCCAACCTCAAGTACTTCCGGGTGTTCGGGTGTAAGTGTTTCATTCTCAAGAAAGGTGTTCGTTTGTCTAAATTTGAGGCTAGAGCTTATGAGGGCATATTTGTTGGTTATGCTACCAACTCTCATGCTTACCGTGTCCTCAATAAATCCACGGGACTTATTGAGGAGACGTGTAACGTGGAGTTTGATGAGAATAACGGCTCCCAAGTGGAGCAAAGTGGCACTTGTGATGTAGGTGATGAAATTCCTCCTCAAGCCATAAGAAGAATGGGTGTTGGTTTTATCCTACCCATTGAGGAACCCCTTGTGGCCGAAGGAGAAGGACAATGCTCCACTCAAGTGGAGCCATCACCAACCCAAGGCCCACACGCTTCCAAAGAACAAAATGAAGGCCTTCATCCCCATGAACAAGACCAAGGGCAAGATCATGCTCAAGATGGTGTTGACACACCAAGTGATGCTCAAGGTCAAGTTCTCTCCTCCGAGCAAGTTCAAGATCAAGAACGAGCTCAAGACGTCGCTCAAGATGATCAAGTGACCGCTCCTCAACTCACCACCGAGGAGGAATTGGAGCGTCGTGCCGCCAAGATTGCTTCCAAGATCTGCACCAAGGGTCATCTCATGAAGAATGTACTTGGAAGCATTCAAAAGGGGGTAAGCACTCGTAGACAATTGGCAAACTATTGTGAACATCACGCGTTTGTATCTTGTGTTGAACCCCAAAAGGTATATGATGTTGGAAATATGCCCTAGAGGCAATAATAAAAGCATTATTATTATATTTCCTTGTTCATGATAATTGTCTTTATTCATGCTATAATTGTGTTATCCGGAAATCGTAATACATGTGTGAATAACAGACACCAACATGTCCCTAGTAAGCCTCTAGTTGACTAGCTCGTTGATCAACAGATAGTCATGGTTTCCTGACTATGGACATTGGATGTCATTGATAACGAGATCACATCATTAGGAGAATGATGTGATGGACAAGACCCAATCCTAAACATAGCACAAGATCCTATAGTTCGTTGGCTAGAGTTTTCCAATGTCAAAGTATCCTTTCCTTAGACCATGAGATCGTGTAACTCCCGGATACCGTAGGAGTGCTTTGGGTATACCAAATGTCACAACGTAACTGGGTGACTATAAAGGTAGACTACGGGTATCTCCGAAGGTGTCTGTTGGGTGACATGGATCAAGACTGGGATTTGTCACTCCGTATGACGGAGAGGTATCACTGGGCCCACTCGGTAGTGCATCATCATAATGAGCTCAAAGTGACCAAGTGTCTGGTCACGGGATCATGCATTACGGTACGAGTAAAGTGACTTGCCGGTAACGAGATTGAACGAGGTATTGGGATACCGACGATCGAATCTCGGGCAAGTAACATATCGATTGACAAAGGGAATTGCATACGGGGTTGATTGAATCCTCGACATCGTGGTTCATCCGATGAGATCATCGTGGAGCATGTGGGAGCCAACATGGGTATCCAGATCCCGCTGTTGGTTATTGACCGGAGAGTCGTCTCGGTCATGTCTGCTTGTCTCCCGAACCCGTAGGGTCTACACACTTAAGGTTCGGTGACGCTAGGGTTGTGAAGTATGTGTATATGCAGTAACCCGAATGTTGTTCGGAGTCCCGGATGAGATCCCGGACGTCACGAGGAGTTCCGGAATGGTCCGGAGGTAAAGAATTATATATAGGAAGTGCTGTTTCGGCCATCGGGACAAGTTTCGGGGTCACCGGTATTGTACCGGGACCACCGGAAGGGTCCCGGGGGTCCACCGGGTGGGGCCACCTATCCCGGGGGGGGCCCATGGGCTGAAGTGGGAGGGAACCCAGCCCATAGTGGGCTGGGGCGCCACCCCCCAAGGGCCCATGCGGCTAGGGTTGGGGGAAACCCTAAAGGGGGCGCCCCCTTGCTTGGGGGGCAAGCCCCCCACCCTAGGGGCCGCCGCCCCCCCTAGTAGATTCCATCTACTAGGGCCGGCCCCCCCTAGCACCCCTATATATAGTGGGGGAGAGGAGGGACTTCATACCCCAGCCCCCTGGCGCCTCCCTCTCTCCCCGTTACGTCTCTCTCTCGTAGTATAGGCGAAGCCCTGCTACTGTGACGCCCTGCATCCACCACCACGCCGTCGTGCTGCTGGATCTTCGTCAACCTCTCCTTCCCCCTTGCTGGATCAAGAAGGAGGAGACGTCTCCCGTCCCATACGTGTGTTGAACGCGGAGGTGCCGTCCGTTCGGCGCTTGGTCATCGGTGATTTGGATCACGTCGTGTACGACTACATCATCACCGTTCTTTGAACGCTTCCGCACGCGATCTACAAAGGTATGTAGATGCATCCGATGGCTCGTTGCTAGTTGAACTCCTAGATGGATCTTGGTGAAACGAGTAGGAAAATTTTTGTTTTCTACAACGTTCCCCAACAGTGGCATCATGAGCTAGGTCTATGCGTAGTTCTTCTTGCGCAAGTAGAACACAATTTGTTGTGGGCGTAGATTTGTCAACTTTCTTGCCGCTACTAGTCTTATCTTGCTTCAGCGGTATTGTGGGATGAAGCGGCCCGGACCAACCTTACACGTACGCTTACGTGAGACCGGTTCCACCGACTAACATGCACTAGTTGCATAAGGTGGCTGGCGGGTGTCTGTCTCTCCCACTTTAGTTGGAGCGGATTCGATGAACAGGGTCCTTATGAAGGGTAAATAGAAGTTGAGAAATCACGTTGTGGCTTTAACGTAGGTAAGAAGACGTTCTTGCTAGAACCCTAATTCAGCCACGTAAAACTTGCAACAACAATTAGAGGACGTCTAACTTGTTTTTGCAGCAAGTGGTTTGTGATATGATATGGCCAAAGTTGTGATGAATGATGAATGATCTATATGTGATGTATGAGATGTTCATGTTATTGTAATAGGAATCACGACTTGCATGTCGATGAGTATGACAACCGACAGGAGCCATAGGAATTGTCTTTATTCTTTTATATGACCTGCGTGTCATTGAGAAACGCCATGTAAATTACTTTACTTTATTGCTAAACGCGTTAGCCATAGTAGTAGAAGTAATAGTTGGCGAGCAACTTCATGGAGACACGATGATGGAGATCATGATGATGGAGATCATGGTGTCAAGCCGGTGACAAGATGATCATGGAGCCCCAAGATGGAGATCAAAGGAGCTATGTGATATTGGCCATATCATGTTACGTTTATTATTTGATTGCATGTGATGTTTATCATGTTTTGCATCTTGTTTACTTAGAATGACGGTAGTAAATAAGATGATCCCTCATAACAATTTCAAGAAGTGTTCTCCCCTAACTGTGCACCGTTGCTAAAGTTCGTCGTTTTGAAGCACGCCGTGATGATCGGGTGTGATAGATCCTTATGTTCACATACAACGGGTGTAAGACAGTTTTACACATGCAAAACACTTAGGGTTAACTTGACGAGCCTAGCATGTACAGACATGGCCTCGGAACACAGAAGACCGAAAGGTCGAGCATGAGTCGTATAGAAGATACGATCAACATGAAGATGTTCACCGACGTTGACTAGTCCGTCTCACGTGATGATCGGACACGGTCTAGTTAACTCGGATCATGTAATACTTAGATGACTAGAGGGATTTCTAATCTAAGTGGGAGTTCATTAATTTGATTAGATGAACTTAATTATCATGAACTTAGTCTAAAATCTTTGCAATATGTCTTGTAGATCAAATGGCCAACGTAGTCCTCAACTTCAACGCGTTCCTAGAGAAAACCAAGCTGAAAGACGATGGCAGCAACTATACGGACTGGGTCCGGAACCTGAGGATCATCCTCATAGCTGCCAAGAAAGATTATGTCCTGCAAGCACCGCTAGGTGAAGCTCCCGTCCCACAGAACCAAGACGTTATGAACGCTTGGCAGACACGTGTTGACGACTACTCCCTTGTTCAGTGCGGCATGCTTTACAGCTTAGAGCCGGGGCTCCAAAAATGTTTTGAGAGACATGGAGCATACGAGATGTTCGAAGAGCTGAAAATGGTTTTTCAAGCTCATGCCCGGATCGAGAGATATGAAGTCTCCGATAAGTTCTTCAGCTGTAAGATGGAGGAAAATAGTTCTGTCAGTGAGCACATACTCACTATGTCTGGGTTACATAACCGCTTGTCTCAGCTGGGAGTTAATCTCCCGGATGATGCGGTCATTGACAGAATCCTCCAGTCGCTTCCACCAAGCTACAAGAGCTTTGTGATGAACTTCAACATGCAGGGGATGCAAAAGACCATTCCTGAGTTGTTCTCAATGCTGAAATCAGCGGAGGTAGAAGTCAAGAAGGAACATCAAGTGTTGATGGTCAATAAAACCACTAAGTTCAAGAAAGGCAAGGGTAAAAAGAACTTCAAGAAGGACGGCAAGGAGGTTGCCGCGCCCGGCAAGCAAGCTGCCGGGAAGAAGCCAAAGAATGGACCCAAGCCCGAGACTGAGTGCTTTTATTGCAAGGGAAGCGGTCACTGGAAGCGGAACTGCCCTAAATACTTAGCAGACAAGAAGGCCGGCAAAACAAAAGGTATATTTGATATACATGTAATTGATGTGTACCTTACCAGTACTCGTAGTGACTCCTGGGTATTTGATACCGGTGCCATTGCTCATATTTGTAACTCACAGCAGGAGCTACGGAATAAACGGAGACTGGCGAAGGACGAGGTGACGATGCGCGTCGGGAATGGTTCCAAGGTCGATGTGATCGCCGTCGGCACGCTGCCTCTACATTTACCTACAGGATTAGTTTTAAACCTCAATAATTGTTATTTAGTGCCAGCTTTGAGCATGAACATTGTATCGGGATCTCGTTTAATTCGAGATGGCTACTCATTTAAATCTGAGAATAATGGTTGTTCCATTTATATGAGAGATATGTTTTATGGTCATGCTCCTATGGTAAATGGTTTATTCTTAATGAATCTCGAGCGTATTGCTACACATATTCATAGTGTGAGTACCAAAAGATGTAAGGTTGATAATGATAGTCCCACATACTTGTGGCACTGCCGCCTTGGTCACATAGGTGTCAAACGCATGAAGAAGCTCCATGCAGATGGACTTTTAGAGTCTCTTGATTATGAATCATTTGACATGTGCGAACCATGCCTCATGGGTAAAATGACCAAGACTCCGTTCTCAGGAACAATGGAGCGAGCAACCAACTTATTGGAAATCATACATACTGATGTGTGCGGTCCAATGAGTGTTGAGGCTCGCGGTGGCTATCGTTATGTTCTCACCCTCACTGATGACTTGAGTAGATATGGGTATGTCTACTTAATGAAACACAAGTCTGAAACCTTTGAAAAGTTCAAGGAATTTCAGAGTGAGGTTGAGAATCAACGTGACAGGAAAATCAAGTTCCTACGATCAGATCAAGGAGGAGAATACTTGAGTCACGAGTTTGGCACACACTTAAGAAAATGTGGAATAGTTTCACAACTCACGCCGCCTGGAACACCTCAGCGTAACGGTGTGTCCGAACGTCGTAATCGCACTCTATTGGATATGGTGCGGTCTATGATGTCTCTTACTGATTTACCGCTATCTTTTTGGGGCCATGCTTTAGAGACTGCCACATTCACTTTAAATAGGGCTCCGTCGAAATCCGTTGAGACGACACCGTATGAATTATGGTTTGGGAAGAAACCTAAGCTGTCGTTTCTAAAAGTTTGGGGATGCGATGCTTATGTCAAGAAACTTCAACCTGAAAAGCTCGAACCCAAGTCGGAAAAATGCGTCTTCATAGGATACCCAAAAGAAACTATTGGGTACACCTTCTACCTCAGATCCGAAGGCAAGATCTTTGTTGCCAAGAATGGGTCCTTTCTAGAGAAAGAGTTTCTCTCGAAAGAAGTAAGTGGGAGGAAAGTAGAGCTTGATGAAGTATTACCTCTTGAACCGGAAACTGGCACAACTCAAGAAAATGTTCCTAAGGTGCCTGCTCCGACTAGAGAGGAAGTTAATGATAATGATCAAGATACTTCTGATCAAGCTCCTACTGAAATTCGAAGGTCCACAAGGACACGTTCCGCACCAGAGTGGTATGGCAACCCTGTCTTGGAAATCATGTTGTTAGACAACGGTGAACCTTCGAACTATGAAGAAGCGATGGCGGGCCCGGATTCCGACAAATGGCTAGAAGCCATGAAATCCGAGATAGGATCCATGTATGAAAATGAAGTATGGACTTTGACTGACTTGCCCGTTGAACGGCGAGCCATAGAAAATAAATGGATCTTTAAGAAGAAGACAGACGCGGATGGTAATGTGACCATCTATAAAGCTCGGCTTTTCGCTAAGGGTTATCGACAAGTTCAAGGGGTTGACTACGATGAGACTTTCTCACCAGTAGCGAAGCTAAAGTCCGTCCGAATCATGTTAGCAATTGCCGCATTCTACGATTATGAGATATGGCAAATGGATGTCAAAACGGCATTCCTTAATGGTTTCCTTAAGGAAGAATTGTATATGATGCAGCCGGAAGGTTTTGTCGATCCTAAGAATGCTGACAAGGTATGCAAGCTCCAACGCTCGATTTATGGGCTGGTGCAAGCATCTCGGAGTTGGAACATTCGCTTTGATGAGATGATCAAAGCGTTTGGGTTTACGCAGACTTATGGAGAAGCCTGCGTTTACAAGAAAGAGAGTGGGAGCTCTGTAGCATTTCTCATATTATATGTAGATGACATACTTTTGATGGGAAATGATATAGAACTCTTGGACAGCATTAAGGCCTACTTGAATAAAAGTTTTTCAATGAAGGACCTTGGAGAAGCTGCTTATATATTAGGCATCAAAATCTATAGAGATAGATCGAGACGCCTCATAGGTCTTTCACAAAGCACATACCTTGATAAGATATTGAAGAAGTTCAATATGGATCAATCTAAGAAGGGGTTCTTGCCTGTGTTACAAGGTATGAAATTGAGCTCAGCTCAATGTCCGACCACGGCAGAAGATATAGAAGAGATGAGCGTCATCCCCTATGCATCAGCCATAGGTTCTATTATGTATGCCATGCTGTGTACCAGACCTGATGTAAACCTTGCCGTAAGTTTGGTAGGAAGGTACCAAAGTAATCCCGGCAAGGAACACTGGACAGCGGTCAAGAATATCCTGAAGTACCTGAAAAGGACTAAGGAAATGTTTCTCGTTTATGGAGGTGACGAAGAGCTCGTCGTAAAGGGTTACGTCGACGCTAGCTTCGACACAGATCTGGATGACTCTAAGTCACAGACCGGATACATGTATATTTTGAATGGTGGGGCAGTAAGCTGGTGCAGTTGCAAGCAGAGCGTCGTGGCGGGATCTACATGTGAAGCGGAGTACATGGCAGCCTCGGAGGCAGCACATGAAGCAATATGGGTGAAGGAGTTCATCACCGACCTAGGCGTCATACCCAATGCGTCGGGGCCGATCAAGCTCTTCTGTGACAACACTGGAGCTATTGCTCTTGCCAAGGAGCCCAGGTTTCACAAGAAGACAAGGCACATCAAGCGTCACTTCAACTCCATTCGTGAAAATGTTCAAGATGGAGACATAGAGATTTGTAAAGTGCACACGGACCTGAATGTAGCAGATCCGTTGACTAAACCTCTCCCTAGGGCAAAACATGATCAACACCAGAATTCCATGGGTGTTCGATTCATCACGATGTAACTAGATTATTGACTCTAGTGCAAGTGGGAGAACTGTTGGAAATATGCCTAGAGGCAATAATAAAAGCATTATTATTATATTTCCTTGTTCATGATAATTGTCTTTATTCATGCTATAATTGTGTTATCCGGAAATCGTAATACATGTGTGAATAAAAGACACCAACATGTCTCTAGTAAGCCTCTAGTTGACTAGCTCGTTGATCAACAGATAGTCATGGTTTCCTGAACTATGGACATTGGATGTCATTGATAACGAGATCACATCATTAGGAGAATGATGTGATGGACAAGACCCAATCCTAAACATAGCACAAGATCGTATAGTTCGTTTGCTAGAGTTTTCCAATGTCAAGTATCTTTTCCTTAGACCATGAGATCGTGTAACTCCCGGATACCGTAGGAGTGCTTTGGGTATACCAAACGTCACAACGTAACTGGGTGACTATAAAGGTAGACTATGGGTATCTCCGAAAGTGTCTGTTGGGTTGACATGGGTCAAGACTGGGATTTGTCACTCCGTATGACGGAGAGGTATCACTGGGCCCACTCGGTAATGCATCATCATAATGAGCTCAAAGTGACCAAGTGTCTGGTCACGGGATCATGCATTACGGTACGAGTAAAGTGACTTGCCGGTAACGAGATTGAACGAGGTATTGGGATACCGACGATCGAATCTCGGGCAAGTAACATATCGATTGACAAAGGGAATTGCGTACGGGGTTGATTGAATCCTCGACATCGTGGTTCATCCGATGAGATCATCGTGGAGCATGTGGGAGCCAACATGGGTATCCAGATCCCGCTGTTGGTTATTGACCGGAGAGTCGTCTCGGTCATGTCTGCTTGTCTCCTGAACCCGTAGGGTCTACACACTTAAGGTTCGGTGACGCTAGGGTTGTGAAGATATGTATATGCAGTAACCCGAATGTTGTTCGGAGTCCCGGATGAGATCCCGGACGTCACGAGGAGTTCCGGAATGGTCCGGAGGTAAAGAATTATATATAGGAAGTGCTGTTTCGGCCATCGGGACAAGTTTCGGGGTCACCGGTATTGTACCGGGACCACCGGAAGGGTCCCGGGGGTCCACCGGGTGGGGCCACCTATCCCGGAGGGCCCCATGGGCTGAAGTGGGAGGGAACCCAGCCCATAGTGGGCTGGGGCGCCACCCCCTAGGGCCCATGCGGCTAGGGTTGAGGGGAAACCCTAAAGGGGGCGCCCCCTTGCTTGGGGGGCAAGCCCCCCACCCTAGGCCGCCGCCCCCCCTAGTAGATTCCATCTACTAGGGCCGGCGCCCCCCTAGCACCCCTATATATAGTGGGGAGAGCAAGGACTTCATACCCCAGCCGCTGGCGCCTCCCTCTCTCCCCGTTACGTCTCTCTCTCGTAGTATAGGCGAAGCCCTGCTACTGTGACGCCCTGCATCCACCACCACGCCGTCGTGCTGCTGGATCTTCGTCAACCTCTCCTTCCCCCTTGCTGGATCAAGAAGGAGGAGACGTCTCCCGTCCCGTACGTGTGTTGAACGCGGAGGTGCCGTCCGTTCGGCGCTTGGTCACCGGTGATTTGGATCACGTCGTGTACGACTACATCATCACCGTTCTTTGAACGCTTCCGCACGCGATCTACAAAGGTATGTAGATGCATCCGATGGCTCGTTGCTAGTTGAACTCCTAGATGGATCTTGGTGAAACGAGTAGGAAAATTTTTGTTTTCTGCAACGTTCCCCAACATATGAAGCACTCGAAGATCCGGATTGGCTTAATGCCATGCATGGAGAACTCAACAACGTCGAATACAACAAGGTGTGGAGATTGGTGCCAAGGCCAACGGGGAACCACAATGTCATTAGAACCAAGTGGATATTTAAGAACAAGCAAGATGCTCATGGGACCATCATTCGCAACAAGGCAAGATTGGTGGCACAAGGCTACTCTCAAGTCAAGGGTATTGACTACGGTGAACCATTTTCTCCCGTTTCTCGCCTTGAATCCATTCATTTGTTGATTGCTTATGCTTCTCATCACAACTTTAAGTTGCAACAAATGGATGTGAAGAGTGCTTTTCTTAATGGTCATATTAATGAGTTGGTCTATGTCAAGCAACCCCCCGGGTTCGAGGATCCCTACTTTCCCGATCATGTGTACAACTCGATAAGGCACTCTATGGGCTTAAACAAGCCCCGCATGCGTGGTATGACCACCTTACCAAGTTTTTACAAGATCGTGGGTTTGAAGTTGGGCTAATCGACCCCACTCTTTTTACTAAGAAGGTCAAAGGGGAGTTGTTTGTATGCCAACTATATGTTGATGACATTATACTTTGGCTCCCCTAACAAAGCTTTCAATGAGGAATTCGCCGCTCTCATGACCTCAAAGTTCAAGATGTCTTCCATGGGAGAGTTGAAGTTCTTTCTAGGGTTCGAAGTGAAGCAAGGAAGAGAAGGAACCTTCATCAACGAAGCCAAATACACTCAAGACATGCTCAAGAGATTCAAGCTAAGTGATGTCAAGCCGGCTTCCACTCCAATGCCCACCAAGTGCCAACTTGACATAGATCCCAATGGTAAAGAGGTGGATCAAAAGGTATATCGCTCCATGATTGGATCCTTTCTTTACCTTTATGCATCTAGACCGGATATCATGTTGAGTGTGGGAATTTGTGCACGGTTTCAAGCCACACCTAAGGAAAGTCACTATGTGGCGGTCAAGCGAATCTTTCGATATTTGGCTCATACCCCAAACTTTGGCTTATGGTACCCAAGAGGAGCAAACTTCAAGCTTGTAGGGTATTCGGACTCCGATTGGGAGGGAGACAAAGTGGATAGGAAGTCCACTTCCGGAGGGTGCCAATTCCTTGGTTGCTCTTTGGTAAGTTGGTCTTCCAAAAAGCAAAGTTGTGTGTCTCTCTCATCCACCGAAGCGGAGTACGTAGCGGCGGGTAGTTGTTGTGCACAACTCTTATGGATGAGGCAAACTTTAAAGGATTACGGTGTCATTTGTGACACTACAAAAAAAGACACATCCGTGACATTTTGGGCCGAACGAAAAAAAATTCGGTCATACATATGACACTTCTATGATGATAATTGTGACAAAACCCGGTATCATCATAGATGTGGTGGGCTCCTACTTCTATGACAAAAAATCATGACAGGAAATGGGATTTTCGTCCTGGGCGGGCCGGAGACGCAGCTGCATAACATTCTTTGGGTCGTCCATGACGGAAAAAACCGTGGTAGAAGCGAGGGGGGGATTTCGGGGAGTTCCCGGTTACGGTGGGAGGTCGGGGGCCGAGCGATGCGCGTTTCTCTCATACACATACGTGCGTGTGTGCGAGGCGTTGGCTCTAACTGAACCCGAGCGAGGCGTTGGGCTCTAATTAACTGAACCCGAGCGATTGCACTTCAGGCTACGCGTTACTGAACCCGAGCGATCGATCGATGGATGTTAACTGAACCCGATCGTGCGATTCCTTTGCTACTACTGCTAACTGAAGCCGATCGATGCTGCCTCTGGGATGAACAGTGAGCGTTGCGGGGGGGTTTGGATGAACAGTGAGCGGTGGTGTTGCCTCTGGATGAACAGGACCCCGTGGTGTGGTGGAGGGCTAGACGAACAGTAGACGGTGGAGGGGTGCCCGTGGAGGGGTGGTTGAACAGGACCCCATGGTGTGGAGGGCTGGATGAACAGTAGACGGTGGAGGGGTGGTTGAATAGTAGCCGGTGGAGTAGCGCGCGGTGGAGGCTGGATGAACAGGAGCCCGTGGAGGCTGAAGGAGGTCGACGGTGGAGATGAACAGTATCCCGTGGAGTCCCGTTTTGCGGTACGCCACACCCCTCCCGATGAACAGGACCCCCGTTTAGACCGTAGGAGGTCCGTTTCGTCTGTTTTGCGGTACGCCACACCCCTCCCGATCAATAGGACCCCCGTTTCGACCGTAGGAGGTCTGTTTCCTCTGTTTTGCGGTACGCCAGACCCCTCCCAATGAACAGGATCCCGTTTCGAACATGGCCGGTCGAACACAAGGCCGTTTCCTCCGTTTTGCGGTACGCTAGGCCTCTTTTCCATCGCATGTTCCGTCCAAGCCCTCCCGATGAACACGACCACACATTCCGTTCCGACCCAGTCGGTTGGCTCCCACGCGTTCCGTTGCCTCCCGATGAACACGACACATTCCGTTGCCTCCCCATGAACACGACGCATTCCGTTGCCTCCCCATGAACAGAACGACGACGCTTCCTCCCCATGAACACGACGACGATGTTGTTTCTCCATTCTGACTCAGCCATGTACACGAGCCCTGGCCGTACGTATGCGCGAGTAGGCGTTCGAGACCCCCCGTATGTACACATACGTGGCCGTATTTTCTTTCTTGCACCCTGGCCGCTGTACGTACGTGTACATGCTACGTGCGCGCCTCTACTACGACACGTACGCGCCTCTACTACAACACGTGCGCTCCTCTACATCCACCAGTATATATGTACGTACACGTTCGCGACCAGAATGACAACGCTACGTATGCTTCGACCAGGTGGGTCCCGACTGTCAGGCACTTCCTTGCGTGTGAAGATGTAGCTGGTGGGTCCTAGCAGTCAGGGGGCGAATCGTTTTTTTTGCCCGGACGCACTTCCATGCGTGCGAAGATGTAGCTGCTGGGTCCCAGCAGTCAGGGGGTGAATTGTTTTTTTTGCCGGACGCACTTCCTTGTGTGCGAAGATGTAGCTGGTGGGTCCCAACAGTTAGGGGGAAACATTTTTTCGGCGAAATACGGTGGCCCGTATGGTGGGTCCCCGTTGTCAGGTGGAGGAATCATTATTTTGCGCGTAATAAGGAGGCACTTCCTTGCTGTGGTCGTGGACCCAGCTGTCAGTCTCTCCACGTACAGTCCACGTCTGATGGAAGCCATTCCTTGACCATGTTGACCACGCCGCGCAGAGAGCACCAGGGCGGTGGACGACGGCGAGGCCTAGGAAGGGGACGATGCAGATCCGGGGAAAACGCGACAGTGGATGCCCACGCGTAGAGGAGTATGAGGGTTCACTCGTTCGGCTGCGGTGTGAGGCTGCCGTCGCCGCAGAATAACAGGGGGTGTGGGTGCGTAGAGGGATGGCCTGGCTAGCAGTGGGAGTAGTAGGGGGCAGTGAGGCCTCCGCGGCATCACAGCCGGCCACGGGCGGCAGGAGCAGGCGACATGACCGGCGCTGCTTTGGGCGGCTGGAGCAAGAAGACCAGAGGTTGAAGAAGCACTACGGCCGTTGGATGGACATCGTACGGTCACTGGAGCTAGAATCGTTCATATATTGACTAAAGTTGACAAAGTCCTCCATCCCAGTCAACTTAGTAGGCCCACAAGTCAGCCTCCCACCAAGGTGGGTCCCAGGTAGCAGGGGGTATTCATTTTTTGTGCGTAATAAGGAGGCACTTCCGGTGGGTCCGAGCTGACAGCAGGGGAACGTTTTTTTCACGAAATACGATGGCCCGTCCTGTGGGTCCCAGCAGTCAGGGGGAAACGTTTTTTCACAAAATACTGGTGGCCCGTCCGGTGGGTCCCTGCTGTTAGGTGGAGGAATAATTATTTTTCGCGTAATAAAGAGGCATTTCCTTGCGGCTGCCGTGAACCCAGCTGTCAGCCTCTCCACGTACAGTACTCTTCCAATGGAAGTCGGTCGTTGACCACATTGACCATGCCGTGCCGAGAGCACCACGGCGGTGGACGATGGCAAGGCCTAGGAAGGGGACGACGCGGAGCCGGGGAAGACGCGGCAGTGGAAGCCCGCGCGGAGAGGTGTATGAGGGTTCACCGGTTCGGCTGCGGTGTGAGGCTGCCGTCGCCGTAGAATAACAGGGGGTGTGGGTGAGTAGAGGGATGCCTTGGCCAGCGGTGGGAGTAGTAGGGGCGCTGAGGCCTGCGCGACAGCACAGCCAGCCACGGGAGGCGGGAGTAGGCGGTCCCGCCGGCGCAACTTTGGTGGCTGGAGCAAGAAGATCAGAGATTGAAGAAACACGACGGCCGTTGGATTGACATCCAATGGTTACGTCTGCTAGAATCGTTTGTTGACGTATATAATAACTAAAAAAATCTTGCATACGCGTCAACTAAACATGCCCACAAGTCAGACCACTCCCTTTTTTTTAATAATTTATATATAGCTCATGGCAACTTCTTATGCAATTTATTGCAGTCGTTTTTTGGTTGGCCAGGGCCAATTTCGCATATTTCTGTGGGTTCCAAACTATTTTTAATACCGAAATGTCGAGCCAGATTTAAAGTACTTTGAAGATATATTTAAGTTAGGTTAATGCCCAGTGAAATAGGAATCTAAAAATGTGAAAAAATTCAGAAATTATAAAGTAATTGCCAATTTGTCATCTGTTTTTATATTACAACCCATTTCATATTACTTTCAAGATTTGCAGGCGTCTTGAAAGAGTTGCAGCCCATCAGGGCGTAGAAAAATAAGTAGGCATGGATTGGGTATTCTTCAGAAAAAATAAACTGGGCTCATTTTCACAAAGAAAAAATAGCTGGGTTGGTCACATGATGAACATAAAATATAAGCCTGGGCTAGACGGGCCACAGCCTAGTTCAAACCCGACTCCGTCTCAACAATACCAAACAAAACAAATACTGCTCGAGTAGCTACGTCCCAGGTGTGAGCTGATCTTGTGATGTTCTCTTGTCTATTGACTATATACGCTCACAATGTCGTGGGTCCCAGATGTCAGGAAAACACTAAGAGGAAGCATTTTATTTTTCCATACGCTGACGTGGTGGGCCCCTACTATCATCCTCTCCACGTACTTCTGCTGATTCCTGTTGTTTGTTGACCATGTTGACAACGCGAGAGGGCGGTGCCGCGGCGAACGCACCAACGCGCGCGAAGGACGTCGGCGTTAATGATTTTGGAGACGGTGGGGCGGCGATGCGTGCGCTGAGGCACAGCCAGCCATGGGAGGCGGAAGCAGGCGGCCCCGCCGGCGCTGGTTTGGTTTTGGCGGCTGGAGGAAGACAGGACTGAAGAAACACGGCAGACTGTAAAAGCAGCAGGAGTACTTAACAACCTTAACTGAAACCAGCAGGGGCACTTAACAACCAAAGCTGAAAGCAGTATGAGTACTTATACAGGTTCAACCGTACAAAGCATGCCTCGAACAGTGCTACTTTGCCTACAACTAACCAAGGGTGAGGACGCCAAGCCCCAGGACAAGGCCCAGGCACCACCCCGCGCATCCACAGCCTTCTGAAAGCGGCTTCATCTCGCAACGTGGTCAATAAACATGATATTCGCTTTAGAGCCATGGAAAAGCATGAACATAATCTTCTATCCTATTCTCCAAGATGGACAGGCCTTCATTATTTGAGACCACCCATGAATAAGTATCTTTTCACCTCCAAGGGGAATTGAGTAGGTTGACATAAACATCATGTTGTGACCAAGCGCAAGTCTGACCCGACCATGGTCAGGCATCTGTATAGGAACAATAGAACTCGGCAGTTCCTGTTTCAAGAAGATCACAGCTGTAAAACTGTGTATAAGCAATAGTTTATGAACAACATATATAACATAAAACAGCTCGTACCATAAGTTTCTCGACACAGTTGGACCTGTTCAACGAGTGCAGCAGTGGCACACATATCCCACGTGGCCTTCCACCATTGAAACGCCCCACAAGGACCTCAAGACGATCAATAAAGTGTAGGAACTTGTGGATGTCGATCCAGTCAACTTTAGTGCCATTAGTAACAGCCGAGTTATTACAGAGTAACAAACGAGCAGACTGCTTAACTCTGAAAAAACCTACACGTGCCACCAATTATAAGAAAATATTAGTTAGAAGTAGCATCTTCGTGAGAGATTCGTTGCTACTTCTAAAGTTAAATTGTGATTAGTTAGACAGAATAGGTGGATTAACAAGTAATCGAGGCAACAAGCAAGAACCAGATACAAAACTAACATGGATGAACAATTGGAATGACGTCGGGGTGGAAGATCGCAGTGAAGATGAGACCAGGTTCTGCTATTTCCATCAACACCCGTGCGCCAACTTTCAGTCCGTACCACTTGAGAAAGTTTATCTAAGTTCGGCCATAAAAAAAGCAGTGATCTTCTTGGTTCATGAACCCAACTCGGAACTTATATCCATGGCTTGTCTTCACTGTGACCATTAAACTAGTGTATTAAGTTATGGCAAGGCCGAGCATCTTGAGTACATGTGTTCTGGCAGAGCAAATAATACACTGCAGGAAAAATAATATGAGAACACAACATGTTCAAAAAAACCCCACCCTCCCGGATAGAAAAGAGGATTCTAGGAACATACAGTGCGCGTTTCAGAATGATGTGTTAGGATGAGAAGGAACAAGTGTGACATCTCGCCGAGGGCGCAGAAACCTGTAGGGTACTCACACTTTGGGCACTGCACATGAAACACACTAGATTCAGTAGGAAGAAAAATGCATCAACGGCGGCGGCTGCCATCCTAAGATTAGCTGCGACCAAGGGACTTGGATTTATCGGGGATGGATGAAGAATTCGTACCTGGTTCTCCATGAGAAAACCCTATGCAATCGCCGAGAGGGGTTTTTCTCTGAACAAGCAGACGAGGGAGAAGGGGATTTAGGCCCAGTGAAATATTGCTGCTTCGTCCGTCCAGCTTACTCCTAAAGCTGGAAAGGGGGTTGTGATTTGACGACTCATTGTGCATTACTGCGGCGCTACGACCGAGGTGTGTCTACCGTGAAGTTGTGCACTCTAATTTGTGCATATGGCACGTGGACCCTGTTGCCGGTTGCCCCACATATCAGCGAAAGGAAGTAGAAAGACATGAGTAACTAGTTACACATAAATATATTTTTTGACAGAGAGATACTCCCTCTGTAAAGAAATATACAAATCTGTTATATCACAGGCTCACCTTGCCGCTCTGCAACGCACGGGCATTATGGGGTTTCAGCTTTTTTATGGGGGTTCAGCTGAGAATATAATACTCAGATAGGCTCACGGTTATGGACTTTGGGCCGCAGGCCTACCCTGCATGTTTGGGGGCCCATGTGTTCTACCTCAATGCCTTTCATATTGCAAGCGATCGGTACGGCGCTGGTTTTAGATGCTGTCGCAAGGCGAATACACAAAATTGAATAAAGCACGGCAGCTGTTGGAATGAAATCGAACGACAGTTCCTAACCAGCAATCAGAGTTTCAATTCTATCAACGATATACCATGTGATAAATAATACTATCGTACTACTTATATACACATGACACTTGTTTCACCATGCCAGATTATTACATCAAAATCTCTCAGAGGATAGATCAGTTCGGCAGTTGCGTGCTGCTACTGAAGAATTTCAAAGTTGATTTGGACCAGCTCTCCTTGCCGAGAAAGTTCGATTTTGACATCATTCCCTACCACAAGATATGATTTAGATTTGAACGTTGACCATCCTTTAGAATCAATCATCATGCGACCATCCTTTGTACTTACGGTATATTGAGCAGGTTCATTCACACCAAGGCTGCGCATGGTAAGAGAAACTTGGCCGCGGTCGCCCGAATTGTTGAACGACTCCCTTGTTGCTCTAGGAATTCTCTGTTTGCAAACAAGAAGACATACCCAAACAGTTAGATCAACACAGCGATTCATGTGAAACAACATGGAAAGAAAAAAGAACGAAGCACTTGGGCGGCCAATGCTACCAAGAAGGTGGACATGTCGGTTTTTTGTAAGGACCTTGGTATATGAAGTGCGAACTGCAGCCCAGTCTGTTGCCGATGCAACTACACGGGCCGAAGCAGATGCAAGTGCAAGTGTTGGTGCAGGTGCCGAAGCCGCTGCTGCTGCCGGAGATGGTGCTCCTTGTAGAGCTGGTGCCGGTGTCGGAGCAGGTGTTGGTGTCGATGCCCGATCCTCCGGTAGATCAGACTGATCCGCTGATGCGGTCGGTGCCCAATCCTCAGCTGGATCAGACTGAGCTGCTGCCGCTGTCAGTGCTAGAGCAATTGCCGGTGCTCGATCTGTGCAAGACAGTGGCGATCGTGTCTGGTCTGCTATGATCAGCTTTCTAACTTGACTAGGATCCATGACCATGATCCAGTTTTTTTCTTCATTTCTTTTAAATGCGAGAAGGACTAATTGTGGCGTTTTTGTTAAACCAAATTGCAGTTCATCATAGGGATTCAGCTTGTACTCAGACAACAGACTGATCCAGTTTTTTCTAGTAATATAAGTGATGGACAGTGCCTTCGTTACTGACATGACATAAGAAGTGAAACCTGCAAAAATAGCCATCATAGAGCAAACCAAACGGTTTATTCTGTGATGAATGTCACATGGCAAAACCTGCATCATAAAATTGCAGGAAAAGAAAGAAAACATGACATTAAATCAATAAGATTTAGACAGTAAATCAATAAGATTTACTTGATGTGACACGAGTGAATCCTTACCAGGAAATCACTATGTTGAAGTACTAAACAGAAGATTGATCGTCCAACTACGCGTGGCATGCAGGGGCCCCGCCTACTCCCACAAGCAGGACAGTCCAAAGGTCGTGACAAATCGTATGGACCGAACATCCATGGGACTGGAAATCCTAGTGGGTGCGATAAACCCTGCAATGCATACAGATATTGGAGTGTAACCATAATTGATAAACCGTCCTCACAAAAAATATGATCTGGATACTTCAAAATATACAGACTGAATTGAGTGGACAGACATTAACATAGACCGTTCTCAGGACTGACCACACACCAAAAGCGGCAGTACTAATAAACAATACATGGTTCACAAACACAAATCAAGTACTGAACAATAGTACTTACTACAGACAAGCAAAGTTGCACTAACTAAACTCTGTAGACTATTTCTTGCCACCAACCTACGGGATGAACCCCGCATAACTGACTAGGCCATGGACTTCGTGCGAGATGTCTACATGCACCATCACCATCTTGTCAACCTTGGAGAACCTAACAGAGTGGTCTTTCCACTCATAAACATGATGATGAAGACAAGCCGCATCATATTTTTTGGGAGCTTTACAAGAACCACACCATTCGTAATCGAAGGCACGGCCAAGAAATTGTTGTGGTCAAGTACAGCCTCGAGAACACGCCTGACAACAATGCTACAGGAAAACACTAGTTCAAGACACGTGGTGACAAGGACACAGTAGCTGGATAGTTCAGCAGTAGAACTCATCATCAGGTCTTCCGGTTCACACGGCATGACTTTGAGAACTTCATCTCCACCGCGGACCTGGTTCTAATTCAAACATATACCATATTTTATTACTACCTCCGTTCAGAAATATAAGATGATTTTCGATATTATACTCCATATATGACTACATATACGCACAGAAATGAGTGAACAAAGACACTAGAACATGTCTTCAAAGGCATGAGAGCAGAGGGATTACATGCAATATCCATAACACAAGTTACTGAAGCAAATATACCCTCTTAAAAGGTAGCATTGATGTTCATAAAGTACTCCCTCCGTCCCAAAATTCTTGTCTTAGATTTGTCTAGATACGGATGTATCAAGTCACATTTTAGTATTAGATACATCCGTATCTGGACAAATCTAAGACAAGAAATTTGGGACAGAGGGAGTAGTTGAAAGTAATCTATAAGAAATCGGTGTCAACCTATCGCATGTTTTGGTCAAAAGAGGAATTTAGAACCGTCATTTGGCACACTAAAATCACATGCAAGATCACCCAGAAAGTTGTACTACCAGTACTAGTACTACGTGTTAGATGAAAAAACACGATCAAGATCGAGAAAAAGATCGTCAACAAGAGACATTACCTGGACTTGTTTAATGAGGGATCCCGGAGAGGGGGGCTTGGACAGGGCGATGTCTTTGAGCTTGTCTGCGGTAGTATCGGCGGGGTGCTTGCGTTTCTTCGTACCATGAGCCTCGATGGTTTTGGCTAGAGCCATAGACATCACGTCGGCCGGTGCTCCGGCGTCCATCCAAGAGAGGAAGCTGAGAGAGAAGAGTGAAAGGAGGAACGAGATGAGGGATAAGCGAAGCGAGTGGGGGTTTTCTTCAAGAGAGGAAGCTGAGAGAGAAGAGTGAAATGATGGTTGCTTCATCCGTCCAACTTACTGCTGGAAAGAAGGGGGTTTTGTGATTTGACGGCTCATTGGGCATTACAGCGGCGGTTCGATCGGGGTAGTCTACCGTCACTCTACTACGGAGTAATTTAGTGCATGGCTGGTGGACCCAGGTGCTGGCTGTCCCACACGTCGGTGAAAGTGAGTAATTTAGTGCATGGCTGGAGGAGGATCCGCACGGTAGAGCGTGTCCACTGTTTTTCTGAAGAAAAAAATGATTACAGCAAGCGTTTCCACTCTTACGACGAAGGAGTGCGAAACACGGCAGCCACTTGAACATACACAGTGCTCCTATGACTAGGCATGTGCAGTGGTTCATACGTCAGTACTACACAATCTTGTTGCTAGTGTAGTAAGATATGACGATAACAAATGATGTTGTGCGCATGTCAACTACTCCTATATGTAACATAGTACCGCTTTTTCGACTGTCCGATCGAGAATGAACGATGAGATCAATGTTAACAAAACTAGGTCCACAGCGCACGGAGAGTACGGTGCTATAGTACTCCATGAAACATGAACCATATGAAGCACGAATGGATTCCGGTGACGGAGCCCTGAAAGGATTCGCCCGGCAACGGCGACGGCAGCCCGCAACCCCTCCTTGTCCAGCTCAGCACCCAGCATCGCGCGGAGACGGCTTAGCTCCTCGGAGATATAGGTGAAGAAGGAGACCAGGTCAGGAAGCCGCGGCTCGTTGAAGTTGACCGGGTGGTCGAACGGGTTTAGCCCGACGGCCGGCATCGTCACGCTGGCACGACGGTAGGCATCGCGCAGCCGCAACACATGTGTGCCAACTTGGTTCACCAAGTGGCTGAGGCGATCCTGGACCTCGTCACGATTGGCCCGCTCGTGCTCCAGCCGGCTCCCCTGACGGCCTATCGTATCTCCCGCTTTCTGCAGCAACGCCGCCGACGCCTCAAGCATCTTTGTGGTGGACGCCTGCCGCTTTTGAAGCTCCGTGAACTCCCGCACATAACGGAGGAGCATGGCACTCCTTTCCTCCTTGAGCTCACGGAGCTCCACATCCTTGGCCCCGAGCTCCGCATCCTTGGCATGGAGCTCCTGTGTCAGGAGCCTCACCTCGGACTCCGTGATCTGCTGCACCGCCGTGGCACCAGGTAGAAGCAATGGGGAGAGGAAGCAAAGGGAGCGAAACGGCTGAAAGGCAATGCAATCTATAGGAAGGCGGAGGGAGCAGTGGGTTTTTACAGGCGGAGTCATCGTGACTAATTGCTGTCGCGCCTGCTCCCGTCAATCAAAAAATAAAAATCCTGCAACGCCTGCTCCCGTCAATCAAAAAAATTAAAAATCCTGCCGCACCCAAACAGTAGAGCAACGCCGCGGTGGATATTTAAATTTACCTGCCGGCAAGTAGATAAAAAAAGGGGTGAAAAAACAAATGTGGCTGCGGCCTAGCTAATCGGTCGAACTAGCCCAACTAGCTAGCCACCGTGCTTCACTGATGTACTCGGCGGGAAAGGTGGTCTTTCGTGATTTGACGACTCATTTACTTGCTTCGGCGCTACGACCGAGGAGGACACAGAAAACGCGCGGTAGGGCGTCCCACGTCAGGAAGAATATATGCGTGCACCACCCGGGAGGACCCCGAAACCGCGCGGTAGGGTGTGCCACATCTCGACACGGAGGAAAAATGTGCGTGTAAAAATATACTATATCAGACATAGTACCTATGGTTCGACCTCGGGACCCAGCCAGTCAGTCGAGAACACCCCACTAGCCACACAGCTTCATCATGCAAACGTGGCACGGAGGATAGATGTGGTTAGCTCCGTCTCGACCAGCCACAACGTCTCTTGTTCTAGGCGATTCTTCTATTTTCCAAGCTTTTTTTAGTTGTAATAACACCACGGCAAGCTAGCGCCGCTCTTTGTGTGTGCCCGTGCAAAGGTTAGACGATGGAGAGAAGAGAGGTTGAGATCGTAGACCTGGGACCCACCAGTAAGTGAGAGAACGGCCATGCACATGTTGACGAGGCACTCCGTCTACTCTACTAAACGCAAGTACTGTATAAAATCAAGTTATGGGACAAAGCCAACAACCGTTCATTTTTTCAGGCTATTGACTTACGCTTTGTAGTCCAGGTTGCCTGTTCGAATCTCGTCTTTCATATTTGTTAGTTTTAGATCTAAATTTGATTAATGACAAGTGGGACCCCCGTGTGTTGTTCCGATATTTCAGTGTAGGATGGTTTTTTTGAACAAACACTTTGCACAGTTAGACAAGTAATGGCACGAGTTACACGTATTTTGCAAGTTTACGAACAAAAATGACAGCGGCATAGAATATCAGATCCACCCCGCAGCTTAGATACTATGGTGATACGAGTTTTTACACCGTTGGAAGTGAGATCCAATGGCTTGGGAATAGTCATTGTAATTATGCGCAATGTCCAAACTCTCCAAAGGTTTTTTTGTAAATAAAACATTCAGGCCTCGTGTGTGCCGCTGCATCTTCGATCCAACGGCTCCCCGGTGCTCATATTAGGTGCTCCCCGTAGCTTAATTACCCGCTACGGTGATATGAGCATCTAGGTCGTATGATCAGTGATCAGATGGCACATGCGTAGTACTTGCACTTTCTGCGCATTTCCCAAACTCTATCAGCCGTATATTGCAAAAACATTCAAACCTCCTACTGTGGGCCGTTAGATCTCAGTGAACTCGTATCACCATAGAATCTACGGTGCGGGAGCACCTCATACTCTCCCGTGCGAGAAAACATAAGGTGCTATCGCAGCTTGGATGCTATGGTGATACAAGCTTGGAGGTCGTTTGATCTGAGATCCAATGGCATCTGAGCAGTCTTTGTGCTTGTAAGCAGTGGCCGAACTCTTTTGGGGCTTTTCTGCAAAAAACCATTCGAACCACCGAGGAGGTGTTGGGTCACAAATCCAACGCCTCCGAAGAGCTTGTATCACCAAAGCATCTAAGGTGTGGTAGCACATGATATTCTTACATACATGAGAATATGATGTCCTCCTTCATCTTAGATGCTACGGTGATACGAGCTTCGAGGTCGTTGGATATGGGATCAAAGGGCATCTAAGTAGTTTTTGTACAAATTGTGTGCAATTCTCAAACTCATCAAGGTTTCCTGCAAAAATATTAAGACACATCATGTGAGCTGTTATATCTCAGATCTACAAGCTCCAAGGAACTCGTATCGGCATATAGCATCTAAGGTATGGGGGAACATGATATTCTCCCGGGGAGGAGGGGTGGGGGTGCACAACCAATCGGTGGTTGGGAGGGTGGGGACAAATATAATCTAAACAACCCTAAACAGAGCTCCACAATTTTATCTAAGGTCGAGGGGTTGACCCCCGACAATCATACCTCCGCCTAAACACAACATTTGCATGTACTATAGTACTAGACTTAATATTCATGTTTCAGTTTCATGTTCATTTTAAATATTGAACTAAGGACCATGGATGTCTTACATTTTACTCCCTTCGTTCCTAAATATTAGTCTTTTTAGAGGCTTCAAATGGACTGGCACATACGGATGTATATAGACATATTTTAGAGTCTAGATTCACTCATTTTGCACCGTATGTAGTCACTTGTTGAACTCTCTAAAAGACTAATATTTAGGAATAGAAGGAGTATTTTTGAATTCGTGTCATACATGCATGGTTTGGAAAAATAGATGCACTATACTTATTGGATTATTGTTGTGTTCGTGCGTGTGTGTCTCTGTGTGTGTGTGTGTGTGGTCATATGCTTGATACATACAAAGTTTTCACACCTCCATATTGTTCATCTGTTAAATTTGAATTTGCATTGGAAAACTTACTAGGGATATCATGAAATGTGAAATCCACGTTGAGATCATTATATCACAAACTCACTCTAATTCAACAACTCGTCATAAATCAATTACCACGTTGAGATTAGTATTTGCAAGGAAAATACGGGTATTGTAATACACATAGATTCGTTCGGCAATTTAAAAGGTTCCTTTCGTATTCTCGAATGGTAGGACCCAACGGCGTACCAGCCAGACCTTGGCTCGTGTTGATCCTAAAATAACCGGGCTCGTGTCCTTCAGTGGCGTGCGTGGTACGCACATTAGGCAACCCCAACCAGTCGAGCCTCATCATTTCAAGTCGAAATGTCTGGCGTCCAGAATTCCAGCCCTAGGAAATTCCCCTCATGTCCCCGGTCCATAATGACTATCGATGAACAACAGAAGGATGCTTTAGTAACTAGACAACGTTACCTACCGTGCCGAGCACGGTTCAATTCCCTCGGTCTCCGCTCTTCAAGGTCACCCGTCAACTGCATTGCCTAGTACTACTACTACACCAGGATGAGCACAGAATTGAGCCCGTTTGTTCGTGCCTAGTACTTGAGTTAATATATCAGGCAATGCACTGGTACGGAGGGATTATCCTTTTACTCTGCATATATAACTTGTCTGAAGTCTAACTAAGCAAAACTAGTCATCAACCCGTGCATTCGCACAGGCTAGTGCATAATATATATGAATACACGTGAGGGTAATTTCTATTTGATATCGATGTTTTCACAAAAGAATGGTTCATGTTTAATCTGTATATTCATAAATTTTTTTGCATTATGCTTTGTCACACAACAATTGTTTGTGACATCATTATATTAGAATGTTATACAATCAAGGCCAGTCACTCTCAGGTGGATCCACATGCGCTCTCTCGGGCTCTCTATAGAGTCACACTTCCATTCTTACTCTCCGCCTCTCACTTACTTTCCGTGAAGTTGTCTTTCTATTTCACACTCAGTCACCTATCGCTATCTCCAACTCGTCACCACCCTACCAATCAAGTGTTGGTCACTGCATTTTTTAGGGGCTTAGTCACTGCTACATGCCAATAAGTTCTGCACCCCACAATGCTCCGCAGGCCTGCAACTACATTCAAGCTTCTCCTCGTATTTTTAGAATGTCAGAAGAGTTTTGAACTTTTTGAAATATTTTAACTCATGGAAACCTTCTTTATCGTCCGAGAAAATAGAAATTCAACAGATTGGAGTCCCATGGAATTTTATTAGGACAGAAGCCACCGCGTGAGATACCCGAAATTAGCTCCTAAGTTTTTCCATTGAATGTTTTTAATTGGAAATTTTTCAGGAAGCCATCCTTATATTTTAAATATTTGTAAATGCAATTTATGGACATTATTGGTATTATATGCCGGCGTACTTGCATTGTGATTGTGTAAGTGGTTTGTGGCCAAAAAAAAGATGGCTACGTCATAATTTTTTGAAGAGAAAGTGTATGTACCTTTTTATTAGAGCAATTATTATGTTTGTGTGTAAAAGAACAGTTAGTTTGCTGTACTTAGATTTGTGTACAATACACCACAATAATGTATGCAGATTTTTAACAAAAAGGAACAAACATACATTTATCTGTGGTATATTGCTAGATGGCTCAACCATGCATTCATGGGTAACTCCATTGGTACGTTTCCAAAAAAATGTAGTTTTTTTTTGTCTTTTATCTAAAGAGAATGTAGATTGTTAGGTGCTCTTAGCTTACATGTTTCCTCATATACCACGCATGGACACTTTACAGCCTATATTTTTTAATATTTGTAAATGTCATTTGCGGACATTATAGGTATTATATGCCGGCATACTTGCATTATGATTGTGTAAGTGGTTTGTGGAAGAAAAAAAGATTGTTACGTCATGATTTTTTGAAGAGAAAGTGTATGTATTTTTTTATTGGAGCAATTATTATTTTTGTGTGTAAAATAAGAGTTAGTTTGTTGTACGAAGATGTGTGCATAATACACCACAATACTGTATGCTGTTTTTTAACAAAAATAACAAACGTACATTTATCTGCAGCATATTAGTATGTTTTCAAAAAAAAATGTAGATTTTCTAGTTTTTTATCTAAGAGAACGTAGATTGTCAAGTGGTCTTAGCTTACATGTTTCCTCATGTACCATGCATGGACTCCTTACGGCCGATCGGATCAAGACTCCAAAAGTATATGGACTGCTATGTCTGAGCGAGCATGCTTTTATATATCATTAAATCCTACCCTTACAAATAATCATTTGAGACTCCAAAATAATCATATGGTTAAGCTTGAGCGGGGATGGCATTAGGCTTTATTTTTCCATAGGTAGATCAAGCGTGATGTACCGATGGTAGGAGACAATCGGAGAAGTCCTTTCTTTATAAAAGAAAAAATGGGCTAAGGACTCCTTTTTGCACACGGGATGGTGGAAAACGTTGGAATCATGCGTGTGGAAAGAGGAAGGGCCTGAACTCTTTGATTTCTTAACCAAGGTATAACTCTTTGATCTGTTTTTTTAGTAAAGACTCTTTGCTCTGTTTTTTTTCTTTTGTGAAAAGACTCTTTGATCTGTTATTTGATCCTAATAGTAGAATTGAGATCCTACGGATGTTTTTACATGGTTTTCTAAAATTAACGTGATAACTCTAATGATGCCTCCAATTAGTATATATAAGATATTTGACCAAATCTTTTCTTAAAAAATACAACAGGACAGATGTACGGCTTGAAAATTTATTGCATGATGCAGGTTATGATATTGTTTCAAATCCTGGATCTTAAATTTCAGAAAATCCAAAAGTGAGCATAAATTCTTAAAACTAAGAATTGTCACGTGATATGGCACAAATATTACTTCGTAAGTTTTTTCTTCAATTTGAGACAAGCTGCTTATGACAAGTTGCACAAATGAAGAGCCAAGGTATTTTGGAACAAAGAAAGACCTGTCATGTTAAGGCGAACGCTTTCACTATTGAAACCATGGGCGTTTACGTGCCGCCACGCGTCCCAGCTTCTCATCGGCAGGTGCCGTCCGAGCAAGCGTGTGAGTCAACGGGAGGCCTGCGAGCAGACCGCTGCGCCGGCTGTCAGGGAGGCGTGCGAGCAGACCGCTGTGCAGGCTCACCGGGAGGCGAGCCCTTTGATCAGGCTCCGCCGCCCACCGTCGTCCCAACTGCTCCCAATTTTAATGTCGCCGGCGCCGCAGTTTAAAATCAACCCCGCACTACCCGGTATCGCTACAATCCTCTCTCTTCCTCTCCGATTCTTTTATTGTCTACCTCCAACTAGTCTGACCTAAACGTACGCCATATGCCGCATCACGATGGTCTGCCCTTAGTGTTCCAGTTTCCTGAGGAAGACACCCAGCCGGAGTCTCAAGAACATAAGGCGCTTTGGGACGAGCTTGAACTGGCCTTGCGGGAAGACGTCGCGCCTGTCCGCGCTCCCGTTCCGGCTCCCGTCGCCCCGACTGCACCAGCGCCCATCCCCGTGCACCTGCCAGCGCATGCGCCTGCGCGTGCACTGACGCGCACGCCCTTGCCGGTGCCTGTGCACCTGCCAGCGCATGCGCCCGCGCGTGCACTGACGTGCGCGCCCGTGCCGATGCCCGTGCACATGAATGTCTCCGCCGCACCGTTGACAGCGCATGTCCCCGCGTGGGTGGCAGTGCCCCCCTTAGTGGCATGGATGGCCGGCGTCGACCGCTTCCTTGCACCAACGCCAGTCGCCTCCTCCCGCCAGTTGACTCACTCCGAAGTCCACAACATCTTGGCCTTCCTTGAAGCTAGGCCAACGTCCAGGAGTACGCCAACAACGGCGCAAGACGCCGCCGTCGCCGTCGGTCAGTGGCCTGATGACACACAGAGCACGGCAGAGGAGCCGCTTCCCACCGCGAGACGCCGCCGCCGCCGCGTAATCTAAATTTGCCATGAAAAACGTTCGGATTGCCATGCTTAAAATCCGAACATTTATCATTTCCGTTTATTTTATATCGATCGTCGTATAATTTAAAGTCGGAGTCAGACTGAACGAAATGTATGGTTTGATCGATTGAATGTTCTGCTAGAGCCGCATCAAATTAAATATAAAACGTCATCAAGCCACATGTATTCCTTGTCATCCAACGACCTAGACTGCTTCAATGTCGAGCGCTCAATATGTTTAGCGTGTAGTTAATTTCATGCCAAAAATAGTGCTAATCACATGACAACACGCAAATAATATCCTAGTAGTTAATATCCACATGCACTTAATATACTTCTAAATTAACGTGCATTGCATGTACACACTGACTAGTGCTGCTAGTACGTGAAACTGGTGCCGTGACTTGTGAACGCGTCCAGATATGGTCAACGGCAACATCGCCCGCAAGTTCTTCCTGTTTGCCCGTGCGTCTAAACACGGAAGGGGAGGAGAGAGAGAGAGAGCACACATGGAACCCACCAGTAAGTGAAGGCGAATAGTATTAAAAATAATATTACATGTTATCCATTAATTAGGATGTGGTAATATAAAAACATTATGTGAACAAAGGGGGTACAACAAACATTGCTATTCTACATATGTTGCCTATTGACGTGCGGCTTGAAGGCCCGGTCACATGTTCGATCCTCGTCCTTTATTTTTTAATTTGTATATGGGTCCAAATTTGTTTCATGACATGTGGGCCCCTCGGTGTGTAGTTTGTAGCACTTTAATTTATGGGTCGAAATTTGTTCCATTCCAAGTGGACTATCGGTGTGTAGTTTTGTAGCTTATTTATAATAATTAAAGTGAACAACATAGTTTTTCCAATAATACCATGGTGCGACGTTGAAGGCGAGAAAGGACGTGCGAGAGAGCGATGACCGAGCTAGAGGGAAATCAACTAGGGGAGTTGTGTGGGTTGCAACGATATTTGGAGTAGTTGTGGGCCGAATGCTACGAAAATATAATCTAAACCGACCGGAACAAATGCCTACACAAATTAATCCAAGGTTGGAGTGCCCCTCGCAATGTAAATAGCTCCGGCTTTGCGAGGGATGGAGAGGTAGTAGCTTCAACGCGTGGAAGATACGGTGTGAGAAAGCGAGGTCAATCGAGAGACATATAGATAGAGAGACAAAGTGAGTGTGGTCCGACATTCATTGAACAAATATATATGCTCTGCAGAGATATTGTCCGATTGAGCTTTTTGGCAAGGGTGAGGGCTGTAAGATAGAGCTTGAGAGATGATCCAGTCACAGACGTGTAGATATATTTTGTGCGTGGGAGGAAGCAAGGTCAACCGATCACATAGGGTCGCCGTGCGATCGAAAGAGTGAGACGGGTTGGAGAGAGTGACCTAGATAGACGATGTGCGTGAGAGAGTATACAATGTGAATAGGTCGAATTGGGCTCAAACATGGTGATATATCGTTTTTGTCCGAGAAAGAGCGAGGTCAATCGAGACATACGGAGGGAGATAGAGAGATTGAGTGAGCGTGGCCCACCATGAGGTCGAAAGAGTGGCGGCGGCTTGGATGGACCGACCTAGATAGATAATCTGTGTGAGAGAGTATAGAGTGTGTCGATCGAGGCCCGAACAGGGAGATATATCATTTGTGTGTGAAAGAAAACGAGGTTAAACGAGACTCAGATAAAGAGACCGAGATTGAGCGAGTGTGGCCCACCGTGCGGAAGAAAGAGTGAGACAGTCTCGAGGGAGTGACCTAGATATACAACGTGCGTGCGTGCGCACGAGAGGTTGGGGGGCTAGATAGGCAATGCATGTATTTAGTGCGAGAGAGTGAGAGGGAGAGGGGGAAGAGAGAGAGAGAGCTCGGCATGGGATGGAATGGCGGGTGTGTGAGGTAAATACATTTGGTAACAGAGTGGAAAAAGGAGTTGTGTAGTTGAGAGACTTAGAGATCGAAACATGGAGATAAAGAATGAACGTGTGTTGGAAACCGATAGCTTCCTAAGGTGGTTAGGAGAGGAAGATTGACCGATACAGGAAGTATGTAGCGTTTGTGCGGGGAGGGGGGGGGCTAAAAACAACATTTGAATGTACATAGTACGAGACTTAATATCGATGTTTCAATTCGGTGTACATTGTAAGATTTGAACCGAGGACCAAGCATACAGGTAATCATTTCGAATTCCTACCATACTAAGATTCGGAAAGTTGACATTGACTCAGTTTGTTCTGCTATTTTGTAGGTCATATGTTTGAATCCATCCAAAAAAATTCTCACTACCATGGTGTTCATCATATACATATGAATTTGTATTAAAAAAATAGCATGGATATAGTAAAATGCGAAATCCATGTTAGAATTGGAGACCGCTACGTGACACACATTCTAATTCAAATAACTAACTACGTGACACACACTCTAATTCAAATAACTAATTATGTGAGACACACTCTAATCCACGTTAGCATGGGTACCGTTTCGATTTTTTTTTCAAATAACTCATTAATTAATTTATAGTACTCCCTCTGTTCACTTTTATAAGACCTTAAAAACATTTCAGACAATGTGCAAAACAGTTCATTTTAAGTTGTCTGAAATGACTTACAAAAGTGAACGGATGGAGTATCTCGTTTTGAATGACTAATTATTGCAAGAAAAACACGGGCATGGTAATACATACAGATTCGTTTGCAAATGAAAAAAGATTCGTTTGCATTCTCAAATGTAGGCGCACCAGGCAGACTAGGGTCGTGTCGGGGTGGACGCTGCTTCGTTGCCTTAAAGGCAACTTCCTTTGGGTCACTAACATGTGGGACAGCCACCTTTTGGGACCACATGTCATGGACACAAAGGCAGGTGCCTTAAGGCACCGAAGCATAGTCCTGTCGGGGTGGTCGCGTGTGTCGGACGGACGCGTAGCACCCAGCCACCCACCCCCCTCCCCCCCAAAAAGGACGACAACAATATAAGTTCGCGCTTCCACATTTCGGATTGAAATATCTGGCGGCCCCAATTGCAGCCCTACAAAATCTCTCTTCTCCATTGTCCCCTTCCGCGCTCAGATTGCTCAAATCCCTAATTCGCTGCCAACCCTCGAATCGCCCCTCGTCTCGTCTCTTTCCCCACCGTTCCCCACCTCTGTGCCAGACGACGACGATGAAGACGACGGTCGTGCTTCACCACCGCACCGGAGTTACCTCATCTATGCCCTCGTCCACCGCACCGGGTGGTCCACCGACAACGTCGGCCGCCGCAACCGACGTGCTTCACAGACACCGAGTTCCACCACATCAGGTGCACTTCACCGACACCATCTCCCAGCTCACCGGGGCTACTTCACCGAGCACATCGTCGCACCTCCGCCCCCCGAGGCCGTTGGGGCTTCACCAACGGTCTCGTCCACCGCATCGTAGCGCTCCGCTGCCACTCAAGATCTGCATCCGCGTGCGGCCAGCCAACGCCAGCGTATCACCCTCAACGACTCTGAAGTGACCCGCACTCTAGCTAGGCGAGCATTCCCAAACGCCGGCCCAAACTAGGTATCCACACATCACTCCCTTGTGCACTGTTCCGATGATGTTTCGATATCCTTTTACTGCTCTCTTAGCTTACACGCCTATGCAACTCTGACTTTAACTCTTATTTCTTCTGGAGATATCATCTGAAACAAGCAGATCCATTTTTTAGCGAAGCATGACGGCGCTACGGGATCTGGTACACATCCTGCACACCCATATAACCTTGTAAGTATCTGTCCTCCGGTACAACATCAAGGTCGATTCCTCTTATTTGATCAACCATTCACCATGTCAAAAATGCAGAGGTGGATGCAAGGAGCACAGGGCCTACACATCCAAGCAAGTGGTAACATGGACTTGTACATGGAACATCCCAAGCGCAAGCAGAGCTGCAGTGAGCCTGTACAATGAGCTAGCGTAAGTCCCTGCATTTCATTTAATTCGTACTGGCATTCGTGTATGATTTGTGTGCAGTGGCTGATCCACGAATTCAAGTTACCAGGGGCAAACATTTAACTTAAAAATACGAAGGCACTTGCACTCCGGAAATCAACATAACTTGAGAAATGTGAAGCTACATGCACTTTGAAAACCAGCTAATGATCCAAAGTAGTTCAGATTATAAACACCAAATGATGCAAGCACCAAAAAACACAAAATGCAACATGGTGTACAAGGACTACAAACATGGTCTGTACCTGCTTGAATTATTCGTTCTCTGGCTGAAAATATCAAAGTGTAATTGCACGTATAACCAGTGCGCAAACTGCATATCAATATATCTATCATGCACAAGTATGCCAATAGTTTCAAACAACAGATTAGAAAAGTATTTATGCTATGTTGTCATGATACGGGGACTTTCTGGTAGATGGCCTCGATGTTTCCTCAAGCTATGAAAATGCACTATAATTTGCTTGTCATTAATGCCTGCAAATCTCTGTCTCTCTCAACATAGTAGATCATCATTAGACACTAAATCCTTCAATGAGCTTGCAAAATGCTTGCATTAGATCCCTCATTAGACACTATATGTTCATCACCAGGAGCATGTAAAATGTTTGCATCAAATCCTTCATTAGCAGTCTGTTCATTAGACACTTCAGGCTCAAGAACAACATGAGCTTGTATGTTTGCACCGGAAACTTGATTAGATACATCAGATTCAGTCAGTTCAGTATTGATTGGGGGAGTTATAAAATAAGTAGAAATTGGTTTCATTTTCTCATAGATTCCCTACATACAAGCAGTTTTACAACATCGTCAGGTTTAACTATTGGCCAGAAATTGAAGAGTTGAATTAGATATAATCAGGGATGTGATATACCTGCTCGTTGCGCATGCTACTCTTGCAATCTGCGACTGTCCGTTTGCGCAAGCTCGATGCCATGCTCGTGGTGCCGCCGCTGCCTTCCACGCAGGCTACACCTAGGGTTGGATCTTCATCTTATTGTCCTTCCGTTCGCTTGAAGCCCGGCGACCGCCCTCCAACGAGGGCGCGAGGAAGTGTTGTGTCGGTCTGTCTAGCAGCGGCTAGGTTAGGAGCGAACCAGACTGGAGGCTGGAGCGAATGAATTGGGATTTTTCCTGCTGTCGATCGATATGGGAGGCGCTCGTTTGGGCCGCGAGCCTGCTATAGGGCCTGCCTTGCACTTATGTTATTGGCACATCCAAATTGAAACATTTTTCTTCATTTTTTACATTGCCTGCTGGTGCGTTGGGACGAACAAAACTAGCGTGGGCCAACCTGGACGACTCAAACTAGGTGCACACTTTCCAGCCACCTGAGGCGGCCGCCCATACCAGCCCCTATGGTGGCGTCACCCCTTTTTGCGTGTATGATTGGATAGTGCAAAATATTCTAGTGACGCTTTTGATTTACCCACAGAATGGTTGAATTGCTTGTTTCTATGAACTGAGTTCGCCAATAATGTGAAGGATGCCAGTCTTTTCATCCTATTGTAGATTGCTTAGATCTCGATATGCCAAAAGTAATCGCATGAAATATACAGTAAAAGGCACTGTGATGTGTTTGGCTACAACTAGTCTAACTACACGTCCTCATATAACATATCAAGGATGCACCATCTTACCAGATTAACCATTCGACTTACCCATGCAGTGTGGGAAGAAAGAAGTATTGGGACTGCGTATCCAAGCAATTGATGCTATGGACTCCTTCATACAACCTTGTAAGCGAAAAAGAAGTTGCAGTGTGCCTGTACAAAGAACTAGCGTAAGTTCAGTTATCTGCTTCTCGGAATTTTAGTTAGCCACTTATTGCAAAATTGTTCAATTACGTTGCTTGGCTTAATTTAGTTTGCTACTGATTACATAATGGCACAGCCTGTTAATCATATTGTAGACTGCGCCTATCTATGTGTTTGATACTTACTGTTAAGAATTACCTGTTTGCCTTAACTTAAATATCTACTTGTTTGTTTAACTGCTTTGCTGCTGCAACAGCGGGTTACAATGATGTTAATAACTACTTTTCAGCATCCAATTGAAACTCTTTAATTCCTTGTTTGTTTAACTGGTTTGCTGTTATAACTCCCAGTTGAGATGTTTTACTAACTTCAACTTTTCTGAATCCAATCGGAACTTTAATGGAAAAACAGGTTATCCCAAGATCAAAGAGCGAGGTCCCCATGGACGTTGCATCATCCCACAGCAGTGGCACCGACCCAATCGTGCATTATGAATTGCCAACTGCTGATGCTCTAGAGGCTAAACTAGTGGTAGAAAGAGTGTCGGGTGGTAGGTGCGACATATGCCAACGGGTGGCTTATCATTGTGGGAACCAGTAAGACGTCGCCGGTGCCTGGAAGCGGGATGAGGCAAAGACATGCATGCCGGCGAATCTTACCCAGCTTTGGGGCTCTCCGTGGAGATAACACCCCTACTGCTGCTCTGCGGGGTCTCTGCATGATCACTAGATGAACAAGTAGCTACACGATGCTCCTTGAGATGTTTTGTGAGGAGAAGAAGTAGAGCACGGCTAGCCCTCCTCCCCTCTCTATGTGGCGTCTAGAACTAGCTTGGATCAACCCTTTGCATGGGTGTCCCGGGGGGTTTATATAGGCCTACCCCCCGGGGGTGCAATGGTAATCCAGCTGGGTGTGGGGCCCAGCCGTCTGTGGCTACACTCGCCGGCTTCTGCCCCGGCTGCTGGGGCCCGCCGGCTAGTGGGTCCCGCCGGCTGCCGGCTCCTTGGTCGACAGGCAGGCCCCACTGTCCAGGGCCTTGTCGGTGGCTGGTTACTGTTGCTCAATCCTGGTGACGAGGGCTTCGCCGAGGTGGGCGTGGCTACAGTGCTGCCATCCGGCGGGTGATCGTTGTAGCCTCACTGCGTCTTGTCTCCTTAATGGGGCGTCTCCTTTGAGGGAGGTGGCAAGCCGGCTGTGGAGAGCCGGCTCTGTCTTGGGCCGACTGGGGGAGGCCTGGCCGCCTTCGGGTGTCTCTCTGCCTGAAGGGGCCCACCGCCCGTGGGCCACACTGGCAGCCCGTCATGGATGACATCAGGGTCAACGTGGCAACAGTGCTGCGCCGGACGGGTCATGGCCACCCGTACGGCACACTGTGCCAGGCGTGCTCCGGGATTTGGGGGTGGCAGGCTTTACTGTAGCCACGCCCCGTCACATCGCCGTTATGTGGATGCAGACTTCGAGGGTACGATCCTGACCGCTTTGTGGGTGCCGGCTTCTTGGAGTCGGCCTTCTCGCGGCCGGCCCTCCTGCGGCTTTCTTCATGAGGGCTAAAGTCGGGTCGCCTTCCGATAGCCGGCCTGGGAGACAGCCGGCAGGGGGAAGGTGGCCCCATGTCTTGGATTCTTGAGGGCCGGATCGGCTCACAATTTTTTCAGAAGGGCCAGGGGGAGCCGGCTAGGCTACCCGTGGTCATTTACTCCGACAGTAGTCCCCGAAGCTGATCTAGCTTCGAGGCTGACAAAGGGACGAGAAGCTTGGTCAGCTTCCTATCCTGAGGGGCCGGCATTGCTTGCGCGCGCCGCCTTCGAAAAGCCCCGTTTCTCGTAGGCGGGAATGCGGGTCGGCCTGCGAGCTGACCGCACGCCATCCCGTGGGCCACGTGGCGAGGAAAACCTGCCAGCGCACGCGCGCGACGGGACGCCGCCGCAGGCCCGGGCCCGCCACTCCTAGGCCTCGGCCCGAGCACGGATCTTCTGCGGCCCACGCGGACCGCTTGCCTTCCCGCGGCGATTTTATTACGCCATCAGGGCGCAATAATCGCGGGACGTGGGGGAGTGGGCGAAGTTGATCCCCACGTTCCCCCACGCCACGCCTCCTCGGCTCTGCCGCGCAGGTCTATAAGTAGGGGGAGGAGGGGGAGCGGCAGAGGCTCGCACGCTCTCCCTCGCTTCGCCCCTTCTCACCTTCCTTATTCTTCTTTCCGATGCCGCAGCAACCCATTGCCGCGCCGTTCGACCGTCGGACCTCTCGGCTCCTTCGGTCCCGCCGTAGCGGGGTCGTGCACGTCTCCGCCGTCGCATCGTCTTGCTCCTCGCCGCGTCGCTCCCATGGCGCTGTCGTGCTCGTGGGATGGCTCCAACGTCCACGAGGACCACGTCGAGTTCCTCCGACGGACGCAGCGCCTGCCGGGCGAGAACTTCGTGCGGGTTCGTCAAGTGCCGGCGAGGGAGATTTCACCGGCACCAGAGGAGGGCGAACGGGTGATCTTCCGCTCGCACTGCCTGCGCGGCTTCGGCCTCCCGGCGAGCGGATTCCTTTGAGCCTTCCTTGAATTCTACCACCTCCAGCCGCATCACCTCACGCCCAACGCGGTGATGCTACTGTCGGCTTTCGTCACCCTGTGCAAGGGCTTTCTTGGGGTTCTCCCCACGCTCGAACTCTGGGGGGAATTCTTCCAGAGCAAGCTCGGCACCATTGTCGCGGGCGTGCCCGCCCCCTGCGGAGCCTTCATTGCCATGAGGCGGACGGGCGAGAACAATCCATTCCCGCCCATCCCGCTGATCCAGTCGGTGAAGCTCTGGCAGAAGTCCTACTTTTACGTGAAGAACGTCGCCCCGCAAGGCGACTACGTCAACCTGCCGGCTTACGTAGCCGGCCCGCCGGCTGGGAGGCAACCTTCGTGGAGCTACCGGGCCAGGTCGCTGTCTCAGGCCGGGAACGCAGCCGTCTCCCGGCTCCGGGTGATGATCCAGTCGGAGGGCCTGACTGGAGCCGACTTGGTGGCCGCCTTCGTGGAGCGCCGGGTACTTCCGCTCCAAGGCCGGCCTCACATGATTTGCCAGATGAGCGGCCGCTTCGACCCGTGTCGGCTGAGCACCAGGGAGATGCCTCATGCAGAGGTGTCTTACATGGTGAACTACATCTCCAACTGCAAGCTCGCCGAGGATTGGCGATACGGCAAGGAGCCGTATTCTCACGCCAACCCTCCGCCTGCCGTAAGTTTTTCTTATTTTCTTCCTTTTTGTAGCCGGCTCGTGATAGCCGACCTTTGATCAGTTGGTTTGCCCTTAGCAGAACCCTCTTCTTCCGCCGACGGCCGGGGCCGCAGGGGTAGAGCGCCAGCTCCTCCCCGACCGCATGGTGGACGACGCCGACGACCCGGACCTGGGAGCGGCCGCCATGGAAGACGCCATCGTGGGGGAAGGCGACGAGGCAGGAGGCGTGGGGCTCGGAGCCGGCTTCGAGGACTGGCCGGACGACGACGAGGTCGAAGCCGCCCCGCACCGCCAGCCGGCGCTTGATCATCAAAGCGCGGGCCCGTCTGCCACGCCGGCTGCCCGTGGCGGCGCGCAGAAGCGTCGGGCCGCGTCGACCTTCTTCGGCAGCCGGCCGAAAAAATCCAAGGCTTCCACGGCGGCGACCAAGCGGGATGAGGCGGCCGTGAAGGCGGCCCGCTTCCGCAAGGCGGTGAAACAGCCGCAGGCGATCTCGGCGTAAGTCGTCAAATGTCTTGTGTGTATATATATATATATTTTTCGTTGTCCTTTTTGATTGAAGCTCTTCTGAACCTTTCTTTGCTCGCCGGACAGGGCACCGCTTTCCCTTGAGCGGGGTCCTGGCGGCTCCGTAGTCGGGCCGACTGGAGGGTCTTTAGGCTCCCGCCGTGTGGATCCCCGCGCCGACCTTAGGGAGGCCACGGAGCGGAACGCACAGGAGGCGCGGGAGGAGCGGGAGACGGCGGAGCGAAGGACCACCCAGGCGGCGAAGGAGCAGGCCGATGCGGCGGCCAAGGCCCGGGCGGAGGCGGCAGCCGCGGAGACGGAGGCGGAGGCCTCGCACAACCAGCCTCCGCTGCTCGTCGTTCCCCTCCACGTCGTGGCCCCCGACATCCCCGTGCCTCCGTCGGAGGAGGTCGACCAAGACTCGTCGGTGGTGGAGAGGAGGGAGGACCACGTGGTCTTCGTGCAGGGGGCGCTGCGGATGGCGCCGACTGGGGCGGGCCAAAGCGGCCAATCAGCCGCGGCGCCAGAGCAGCCGGCCGGGGGCGAGCCGGAGGCAGGGGCCGGCCTCGAGGTGCAGCCGGCACTGCACCGGCGCGCAGGGGAGGCACCTCCGCACCGGAGCCGCACCGAGCTGCGGGCTCCAGCCAGACGGCGGAGGCCCTGGAGGCGGCCAGCGTCAGGATGTCCGAGTGGACTCCCAGCGGGGGGACGGGCGAGCTGAATGCGGCGGCCCAGGAGGTCCGGAACCGGCTTCAAGCCCAAGCCGCCTCGCTGCAACGATACACCCAAGAGTTCCTCACGACGCGGGCTGTCATCCGGGTGAGTCTTCTTGCCTTGGTTGTTTTGCTCTTTTGATTTCTTCTGTGGGGGCGCGTCAGCGCACCCACTGGGTGTAGTCCCCGAGTTCCGAGTCGGCTGCTGTGCAGGCGGCTTGGAACTTACTAGGTCCTGACAACTATCTTATTCTCGACTCCTGTCTGATCTTCCAGGAGTATCATAACCTCCGCGCTGCCGCCTTCAACTCCCAGGCTCAGGAGCTGGGCCGGAGAACCGAAGACCTGACCAGCAGCCGGAGTGCATGCTTTGTTTCGTTCATCTCCTATGGGGGCGCGTCAGCGCACCCACTGGGTGTAGTCCCCGAGATTCGGGCCGACTGCTGAGCAGTCGAGTCGGATCTTCCTTGGCGACTTCTTCCTTATTGATTTTCCTTTGTCTTCATGCTTGCAGGGGCCAATGCCGACTTGAGGGGGCAGCTCAGTGGGGCCCAAGCCGCCCTTCGCGCCAAGGAAACCGAGTACAACGCCTTGGTCCTGGAGCGTGGCCGCCTGGCCAAGAAGTTGGCCGACCAGGAGGAGAGCCACAAGGTGGCCCTGAAGAACGTGTAAGACAGCGAGGACGCCCTGAAGGCCGAGTTCGAGACCGAAGCGGCGGGCTGGGCTGAGGCGAAGCAAGCACTAAGCGAGGGCTTCGGTCGTATCGAGGATCTGATCAACGGTAAGCCGCCTTCCTCACTCCTTGCTTGCCCCTCGCCCCCTGATTTGTGTTCTGATTTGTGCTGCTTTTTGTTCTCTGTGCAGACTACTTTCCCGGCTACTCCGTCTTCGCCACCCAAACCATCGAGGCCCATCGCGAGGCACGCCGGCAGGCGGGGGCTGAAATCGCGCCGGACGCGAGCTGGACGCTTGAGGAGCAACTCTTGGCGGTCCAAGCCCGGCTGCAGCCGGCTCACCGTATGCTCCGCCGCCTCCAGCGCACCGGGGCGCTGGTGTTGGCCGCCCTCTGGCCAGGCGAGACGATTCCCCGCACCCCGAGTCGGACTGCTGACTGGCTGGAGGTTGTGGTTGGCCGCTTCGAAGCCTGGAAGGCATCGGCGGCCCGGCTTGGAGCTGGGCGGGCACTGGAGTTCGTCCGAGCCTGGTATCCAGGGCTGAACCTGGACCAGCTGCGCACCTGGCGGCTGGAGGCCGACGAGGAGATGGAGGAGGTGCGGCCGGCTATCGCTCAGCGTGCCTCGACGATCGCGGAGTGCGCTGACATCAGCGTCTTTGCTCCTGAAATAAATGATGATGGCGTTGCCCAGCCGGAGGAGGGGTTCGAGCTGGACCCGGCAGCGGGTGAGGACTCGGCGGAGGAGATCGCCTCCAGCGATGAAGGCGAAGACGACGAAGGAGAGGAGGGCGAAGATGTTGAGCCGGCCGGTGAAGCGGCCAGCCAGCCTCAGCCTGACCGTGCTTCCAGCAACGAGGCGCGTGCTAGCGTGCCCTCTGCGGGAGGCGGTGATCATGCCGAGGTTCGCCAGCCGGCCACTCCTCCAGCCGGCACTACCGTCTCCACCGACCTGCCCGACTCGCCAGTCGCTCCCCTAGCTTAATCTGCCGTCCTTGCTTTTCCTGCTTGTTACCCTTTGAACAATTTTTATTAAACTTGCGCAGTTCCACCCACTGGGGGTGTATTCAGATTATGTTGAATGCTGGCCTTTTGAAGGTCTTTTGTGTAAATATGATCGTGTGCGTGTTTGGTTTCCATTCGTGTATGCTTTTTATCCTTAGGCTGTTTCCTTTGCCGCCTTCCCCTTTTGGGAAGGCAAGTACTCGAGCTTTCTTAGATTGAAGCGAGGTGAATGGAAGCCGGCCGGCCGGCTACTCTGGTAGTCGGTCGGTGGTGGGAGAAAAACCGGCTTTTGTTATATTAGTCCGTTAGTCCCTAGCCGTTTTTCATGTGGGCATCCTTTCCTGCCTTTAACTCTTGCCAGCCGGACAGCCGGTTCTTCGAACTGCGACTTTTGGCAAGAGAAGGCTTGGGTGCCGGCACACTACTTGTCTGGCCGCGGGTAGGACTTTTAATATAACTCTAGGCGGCCAGTCCCCGGGCCGACTAGTCGAACCCGGTGCCGGACAAAAAAAGTGAATGTAATGACAAGGTCGTAAGCATGATATTCTTCACTCATAGATAAAAGATGGCAGTCCCCGAACTCTCCTCAGGGGGCCTATTGTCTCGTACTTAGTACAAAAGTTAGCGTGATACATACTGCATTTCAACTGTAAAATCTTCGGAGGAGGTTGGCGTTCCTTGGTCGTTCCGACTCCTTGCCGGAGTCGTCTCTCTTTCGTACCTTCGGCTTCTGCGCGTCGATCAGGTAGTAGGAGTCGTTGCCTAAAGCTTTGTTGATGACGAAGGGGCCCTCCCAAGGGGCCGAGAGCTTGTGCTGGCCGGCTGTTCGCTGGATCAGCCGGAGCACAAGATCGCCCTCTTGGAAGGATCTTGGCTTGACCTTCCGGCTGTGGTAGCGGCGCAGGCCCTGCTGATAGATGGCGGACCGGCTGAGGGCTAATAGCCGGCCTTCTTCCAGCAGGTCGACGCCGTCTTCTCGTGCTTCCTTGGCCTCCGCCTCTGTGTACATGGTTACCCGAGGCGAGTCGAACTCGATGTCAGTTGGGATGACCGCCTCGGCACCATACACGAGGAAGAAAGGAGTGAAGCCGGTTGACTTGTTTGGGGTAGTGCGCAGACTCCAGAGGACGGCCGGAAGCTCATCGAGCCAACAGCCGGCTGAACGCTCCAGTGGTACGACCAGTCGGGGCTTGATGCCGGAAAGGATGAGGCCGTTGGCTCGCTCGACCTGGCCGTTTTACTGCAGGTGGGCAACGGACGCTAAGTCCAACCGGATGCCTTGCGTCGCGCAGAAACGTGCCAAGGCTCCCTTGGCGAAATTCGTGCCATTGTCGGTGATGATGCTGTGTGGCACGCCGTACCGAGTTGTTATTTCTGCGATAAATGTCATGGCAGTTGGCCCATTCAGCTTCTTGATCGGCTTTGCCTCAATCCATTTGGTGAATTTGTCCACAGCGACAAGCAGATGTGTCATGCCGCCGCGCGCCGTCTTGAATGGGCCCACCATGTCCAGTCCCCAAACGGCGAAGGGCCAAGTGAGGGGAATGGTCTTGAGTGCTGAAGCCGGCATGTGTTGCTTGGAGCTGAAGAGTTGGCACCCTTTGCAATGTTTAACTAACTCCTTGGCGTCATCCAAAGCAGTCGGCCAAAAGAAACCATGGCGGAAAGCTTTGGCGACGAGTGATCTTGAGGCCTCATGGTGGCCGCATTCTCCTTGGTGGATGTCTCTAAGGATTGCAATGCCCTTCTCTTGCTCGACGCATCGCTGGAGGACTCTAGTGACACTGTGCTTGACGAGCTCTCTGTTGACAATTGTGTATGCTCCAGCTCGGCGTTGGACTTGTCTTGCCTTTGTTTCGTCAGCCGGCAGATCTTGGTTTATTAGGAAGTTGAGGATGGACTGAGCCCATGATGGAGCTACGACTTCTTCTATTGCCAACACGGCTACTGCGAGCAGGGCGGGTGGGCTGGGTGGTGAAATGTTGGAGTCGGCCGCCGCCTACTGTGTTGGTGCAGCCTCCGGGCCGACTACCGCAGTCCCCGAGCCGGGTGTGGCAGTCCCCGGGTCGGGCGTAACTACGGAAGTCCCCGAGCCGCCTGTTGATGTCCCCGGGCCGACTATCGAAGTTCCCGGGTCACCCACTTGGTTCTTCGAGCCGGACCCGGCTGTATCGGGGTCAGGCGGCACGAAGATGGAATCGGACTCTAGAGACGGCTTGATAGACGGCTTGAGGAGGCGTTGTAGAGAGACACCGGTTGGTATTGCTTGCCGAGTGGAGCCTATTCGAGCCAGGGCATCAGCTGGCTCGTTGTCGGCTCGCGGTACATGGAGGAACTCGCATCCTTCAAAGTACCCACTGATCTGCTGAATGAGGAAGCGGTAGCTTGCCATATTTGCGTCCTTGGCATCCCAGTCGCCAGATGATTGCTGGACCACCAAGTCCGAGTCGCCATAACATAGGATTCGGTGAATGCCGAGCTCTTTGGCAAACCGGAGCCCGTGTATGAGCGCCTCGTACTCGGCCACGTTGTTGGAGGCGGCAAAGTGAATTTGTAGCGTGTATCTGAGCTTGTCGCCTTTGGGAGAGGTGAGGATGATGCCGGCTCCCAAGCCGGTGCGCATCTTGGACCCATCGAAGTGCATACGCCAATGAGTGGAGTCGGGAGCTGGCGGCAGGTACTGGGTCTCGGCCCAGTTGACGAGGAAGTCGGCCAATGCTTGGGACTTGATGGCGGTGCGAGGCTGGTAGAAAATCGTGTACGGGGCCAGCTCGATGGCCCATTTTGCCACCCGGCCGGATGCATCCCGGCTGCCTATGATCTCGGCCAGCGGGGCGGTGCATACAACCGTGATGGGATGCTCTTGGAAGTAGGGCTTCAGCTTCTTGGCGGCGAAGTACACGCCGTAGCACATCTTCTGGTAGTGCGGGTAGTTCTGCTTCGAGGTAGACAGCACCTCGCTCAAGTAGTACACCGGCCTCTGGACCGGCTGGGCTCGGCCCTCTTCTCGGCGTTGGACTACGATGACGGTGCTAACCACCCGGCTGGTTGCGGCAATGTAGAGGAGCATGGGTTCTTTCTCAGTCGGTGCCGCCAGGATAGGCGGCGTGGCCAACATCTTCTTCAGCTCATGAAAAGCTTGGTCGGCTTGGTCATTCCACTCGAAGTGAGTGGTCTTCTTCATGAGGCGGTAGAGGGGGAGAGCTTTCTCTCCGAGCCGGCTGATGAAGCGGTTTAGGGAGGCCAAGCATCCGGTGAACTTCTGGACGTCTCGAAGTTTGGTGGAAATCGCCATTCTCTCAATGGCCTTGATCTTTACTGGGTTGCATTTGATGCCGCGTTCGGAAACCAGGAAGCCTAGGAGTTGGCCGGCTGGCACTCCGAACACGCATTTCTCAGGGTTGAGCTTGATTTGGAATCGGCGTAGGTTCTCAAATGTTTCCTTGAGGTCTTCCAGCAAGGTGCCGCGCTTCTCCGTCTTCACCACAATGTCGTCTACATAGACGTGGGCATTTCTGCCGAGCTGCTTGAGGAGGCACTTCTGCATGCAACGCTGAAAAGTGGCACCGGCATTTCTCAAGCCGAATGTCATAGTCAGGTAGTAGAAGGCTCCGAATGGCGTGATGAAGGCGGTCTTCAGACGGTCTGCCGGATCTAACTTTATCTGGTGGTATCCTGAGTAAGCATCCAAGAAACTCAACAGCTCGCATCCGGCCGTGGAGTCTATCACTTGATCAATCCTTGGCAGGGCAAAGGGATCTTTGGGGCAGGCCTTGTTGAGGCTCGTGTAGTCTATGCACATGCACCACTTGTTGTTCTTCTTTAGCACGAGGACCGGTGTAGCGACCAGACCTCAAACAGTCTGATCTCTGTGCTCCGGTGTCATCCCTGGATAAGTAATGCTGACACCACACAGTACTCGGAGGATTTATAGCAGAGTAGCAATCACACACTTATTACATCGAGTGTCTCAAAAGAGAACTTAAAACAATAAATATGGCTTAAGGCCATCTAATAACGATAACAGCGGAAGGCTTGGAAGATAAGTGAGTCCATCAACTCCAACGGCATCACTGAGTATAGAACCACGACCTAAAACTCCTCAATCGTCGTCTGAAAAGTCTGCAACATTAACGTTGCAGCCCGAAACGGGTCAGCACATGGAATATGCTGGCAAGGTAACACATAGAGAGTAATGGAATGCAACAACTATACTATATGCATATTTGGCTGGTGGAAAGCTCTATGGTTACAGTTTTGCGTAAAGCCAATTTTTCCCTACTGCAAAGGAATAAAATTAATTACTATCATGGTGATTGTGAATCATTGAGAATGGTTGACAGCATCCTCAATCCCAATTAAGTCACATCATTAAAACCCATCAATATTAATTTTAGAGTAACATGTTGAGATTCACATGATAATCCAGGTACTAGATACTCAAGATGTCCATAACCGGGGACACGGCTAACCATGATTAGTTTGTTACACTCTGCAGAGGTTTGCGCACTTTTCCCCACAAGACTCGATCGCCTCCGTTTGGTTTCTCGCACTACATGGTGTTTGAGAACCAGATGACCGAGACACAGTCTTTCAGAAGTGCTAGCACCTTACGACGGATAGACCGGTACACCTACTTTCCCCTACATCTGCTAGTCTACCCTGTAAGAGTTCGCACAACTTAGTCAACTATGCCAGAGCCCATAATGGCTTGTGGCTGCACACGGAAGTTTTTAGTTTGAATAATCTCATGATCCCTTTGAGCCTGGGTGGCGGTCCAAAAGAAAACAGGCAAGTCCTGGTAACCCCAGGTGCCTCAATCCACCCAGATGTGTGTTAGGTTACCACCTTAGATAAACCCTTAATTATAAATCTCACATCTGTCATGGATATCACTCACCCAATCCACGTCTACTGGCATAGCATGGCATAATAGCAAACGTAGAAGTAACTCCCAAAGGTTTGATAATAAACAGGTAATAGGTACTACCTCATCTACTTCCCATCCCACAATTTAATTAGATCCTAATCATGCAATGTGTGAGGATTGATCTAATGCAATAAAACTGGGTTGTAGAAAAGGTATGATCAAAGTGTTACTTGCCTTGCTGATGATCTGCGTAACCTAGAGATTCGAAGTAACAGGCGGCGCACTCCGTGTTTTCTATCGCAGACAAACAAACAAGCATACAATAAGTACTCATCTAATGCACAGGTAAAACTCAAATAGAAGATCTAACCAGAAAGTTCAACTTAAGAACCCTGGTTTGCAAAAAAATCAAATTGAACGAAGCGAAAGAAATCAAACGGCGAAAGAAAACAACTTTGTTCTAGTAATCTGGATCTAGGGCAAATTTTACAGTAGCAAAAACATGTTTAAGTTGATTATTCGGAAAGAGGGTTTCGAGGCGAAACTCCAGGCGCTTGAATCGCCTGATTCCGATAAACGAGCGAAAAGTTATACTAAAACGAAAATCGGATCAGAAATCGCGATCAGAAAATAACCGCAGAAAATCTGACGAAAAAGAAAAACGACGAACAGATTTTTTTTTTATTTTTAAAACAACACGGAGAACGAGGAGGCGGCGAACCTCGAAAGGCGCGCACTCCGGCGGCAGCGGCGGCGGCGGATGGGGCGGCGGCTAGCTAGGGTTTGGGGCTGGAGGCTGGGCTCCTCCTCGCGGGCTTCGGCGCCTTATAAAGGCCCCGGGCGGAGGTTTCCTGGCCGGTTACGGCCCGGAGTCGGTTCGGCGCGTTTTTTTTTAAATCTGCTCGGAAGAAAAATAAAAAGAAATACTAAACGGACTCCAAAAATCACGAAATAAATTTTGCCGGGTTCCTAAAATCAAGCCCAATAAAGTGAACATTTATCTGGGCCCAAACTACAACTTTGAAAAACGCGCATTTTTCCTAAATTCAAATAAAAAATACCGAAAAATTCCGAAATAAAACTTATTTGATTTTTTTATTAAATCCTCAATATTTCTATATTTTGGGAAAGTCATTTTATTCCCTCTCTCATATTTTTGTAATAGAAATAATTGATGATAAAATAAATAAAATCAAATGATCCTGTTTACATAATTTGAGAAACTCAAATATGTAAATAACGAAATCCCCAACTCTCTCCGTGGGTCCTTGAGTTGCTTAGGATTTTCTAGGATCAAAACAAAAAGCAAAATAAAATATGATATGCATGACCTAATGTATAACATTCCAAATTAAAAATTTGGGATGTTACAAACCTACCCTCCTTAAGATGAATCTCGCCCTCGAGATTCGGATTGGCTAGAAAATAGGTGAGGGTGGTCTTTGAGCAAATCTTCCTCTCGCTCCCAGGTGGCTTCATCTTCCGTGTGGTGGCTCCACTGAACTTTGCAAAACTTGATAACCTTGCTGCGAGTGACTCGACTGGCAAACTCGAGAATCTTGACTAGTTTCTCCTCATAGGTCAAATTGTTATCCAACTGAATTGCTTCTAATGGTACTGTGTCGCTCAAAGGTATGTCAGTCATCTCCGCGTGACACTTCTTCAACTGAGAAACGTGAAACACATCATGCACTCCGGCCAATCCTTTTGGCAATTCCAACTTGTAGGCCACTTCTCCCATACGCTCCAAAACTCGATATGGTCCTACAAATCGTGGCGCTAACTTCCCCTTAACTCCAAATCGCTTAATCCCTCGAAGTGGGGATACTCGAAGATAAGCTCTATCTTCGACTTCGTAAACTGTCTCCTTGCGTTTAGAATCTGCGTAGCTCTTCTGCCTGGACTGGGCTACCTTGAGCCTATCGCGAATCAACTTCACCTTCTATTCAGACTCCTTAATCAAATCTGGTCCAAACAACTGGCGGTCTCCAACTTCGTCCCATGACAACGGTGTCCTACACCTCCTTCCGTACAAAGCTTCGAAAGGTGCCATCTTCAAACTGGTCTGATAGCTATTATTGTAAGAAAACTCTGCATATGGCAAATTATCGTCCCAACTAGATCCATAATCTAGCGCACAAGCTCTCAGCATATCCTCCAAAATCTGATTGACTCTCTCGGTCTGTCCATCTGTCTGCGGATGAAAAGCTGTACTAAATTCTAGCCTGGTACCCAAAGTCTCATGCAACTGCTTCCAGAACTTTGAGGTAAACTGGGTTCCTCTATCTGATACGATACTCCTTGGAACTCCATGCAGACATACGATCCTGGTCATGTATATCTTTGCCAACTTAGCACTGGTGTAAGTGGTCTTTACTGGGATGAAATGAGCTACCTTCGTCAATCGATCAACTACAACCCAAATCGAGTCATAGCCTGAACGAGTCCTTGGTAATCCCGTGATAAAATCCATGCCTAGCTTATCCCACTTCCATTCGGGTATCGGAAATGGTTGCAACAATCCTGCTGGCTTCTGATGCTCTGCCTTTACTCTCTGACATACATCACAAACTGCTACATACTCCGCAATATCCTTCTTCATTCCGGTCCACCAGAAAATATCCTTCAAATCCAAATACATCTTGGTATTTCCTGGATGAATCAAATACGGGGAATCATGGGCCTCTTGCAAAATCAACTTCCTGATCTCCGGGTCATTGGGCATGTAAACGCGGTCTTCAAACCATAGTGTGTCGTGCTCATCCTCACGAAATCCTTTAGCTTTTCCTTTGCTCAGTTTCTCCTTTATAGTGGCAATCTCTTTGTCAGTTTTCTGAGCTTCTCTGATTCTATCCATCAGAGTTGACTGAATTTCCAATGCTGCTACACAGCCTCTCGGAACTATGTCTAAACATAGTTCACGAAGATTTCCTGCTAACTCCTTGGGTATTTCTCCCGTCATTAGTGTATTGACATGACTCTTACGGCTCAATGCATCCGCTACTACATTAGCTTTTCCGGTATGGTAATGCAATTTCATATCATAATCCTTGATGAGCTCCAACCATCTCCTTTGTCTGAGATTCAACTCCTTCTGCGTGAAAATGTACTTCAAACTCTTATGATCCGTGTACACCTCACAATGATTTCCGATGAGGAAATGTCTCCATGTCTTCAATGCATGCACTACGGCTGCTAACTCCAAATCATGCGTAGCCTAATTCAACTCATGGGGCTTTAGTTGTCGTGAAGTATACGAAACAACTCTTCCTTCCTGCATAAGCACTGCTCCAAGTCCTCGACGTGAAGCGTCGCAATACACCTCATAATCCTGGGTCTGATCTGGCAAAATCAACACTGGTGAGGTAACCAAACATTTCTTCAACTCCTGGAAACTTGCCTCACACTCCTCAGTCCATTTGAACTTAGTATCCTTCTTCAACAACTCCGTCATAGGTTTTGCAATCTTTGAGAAATTCTCAATAAATCTCCGGTAGTATCCTGCGAGTCCAAGAAAACTCCGGATCTCTCCAACTGTTGTTGGTGCTTCCCACTTGGTCACGGTTTCAACTTTAGCGGGATCAACAGCTATACCTTCTCCAGATATAACGTGTCCGAGGAATCCTACTTCCTTCAACCAAAATTCACATTTGCTGAACTTGGCATATAATTGGTGTTCTCTGAGCTTTCCAAGTACCAAACGCAAATGCTCCTTATGTTCCTCTTCATTCTTCGAGTATACCAGGATATCATCAATGAACACTACGACGAACTTATCCAAAAACTCCATAAAAACTTTGTTCATCATGTTCATAAAATAGGCAGGCGCGTTAGTTAGTCCAAATGACATAACGGTATACTCATACAGCCCATACCTGGTGGTAAAAGCTGTCTTAGAAATATCCTGTTCTCGAATCTTCAACTGGTGGTATCCTGATCGCAAATCGATCTTGGAAAATACCTTAGCTCCTTGCAATCGATCAAACAGATCGTTGATCATTGGTAGTGGGTACTTGTTCTTGATCGTTACTTCGTTCAATCCTCGATAATCAACAACCATCCTTAACGATCCATCCTTCTTCTCCACTAAAAGTACTGGTGATCCCCAAGGCGAAGAACTTGGGAGAATATATCCCTTATCCAGTAACTCCTTAATCTGCTTCTTAATTTCCACCAAATCTTTTGTTGGCATCCTATATGGTCTCTTTGATATTGGCCTAGTGCCTGGCAATAGCTCAATCAAAAACTCAATATCTCTATCCGATGGCATGCCTGGCAACTCTTCGGGAAATACATCAGGAAAATCCTTTACCACTGGTACTTCCTCCTGCACAACTCCTGATAAGGAATTTACTTGTGTCCTGTTTGGCGCATGTCGGGATACATACTTGATCCTTCTTCCTTCTGGCGTTGTGAGCAAAATTGTCTTACTAGCGCAATCGATGTTTCCCCCATACATCGACAGCCAATCCATACCAAGAATCACATCCAGACCTTGGGATTCCAAAATAATTAAATCCGTTTGGAAAACGTGCCTTCCTATACTTAATGGCACTTGAAAACATCCTTGACTGGCCATGTGCTCCGCTCCTGGTGAGCTTACTAGCATAGGTGTTTTAAGAATCCTAGTGGGCAGACTATACTTTTCCACAAATCCCCTTGATATGTATGAATGCGATGCACCAGTATCAAAAGAACGAGTGCAGTAAATGACTTAACCAAAAACTTACCTATTACTGCCTCGGGCTGAGCTTCAACCTCCTCCACATTAACGTGGTTCACCTGTCCCCTATTGAAAGGGTTCGGCTTCTTTCCAGAGCTTCCATTGCCATTTTGTCCTTCAGGACAGTCATTTGCATAATGTCTTGGCTTCGAACACTTATAGCAAGTGACGTGGCTCAAGTCCTTCTTGGCTGGGGTTGATGGGGTGCTGCGGTTTTGTCCATTGCTTCCTCCATTCCCATTACCATTCTTGGTGCCATTGTGATTGTGTGAGATTCCTACTCCATGGGTATGCTGAAAATGTCCTCCTGGCCTAGGGGTAAAACGAGACTTCTGCTGAGCTCCTGAATTATACTTCCCTTGTCCATACTTCCTCTTGCGGTTCTCAATTTGCTGCTGCTTCCCTTCAATCATAAGAGCACGATCTACCAACTCCTGGTAGTTGTTGAAAGTGGCTACCATCAACTACATACTCAACTCATCATTCAATCCTTCCAGGAATTTCTCCTGCTTAGCTGCATCCATAGCAACGTCATCTGGGGCATAACGTGCTAGCTTACTAAACTCCTCCACATACTGGCCAACTGTCCGTCCTCCTTGGCGCAAGTTATGAAACTCACGCTTCTTCATGGCCATTGCTCCTGCTGAAACATGGGCAGTACGGAAAGCCTGCTGAAACTGGTCCCATGTGACAGTGTCGACTGGGAAGGTGGCTGTGAAATTCTCCCACCAAGATGCTGCGGGTCCTTCTAACTGATGTGCGGCAAACTTAAACTTCTCCACATCTGTGCATCCTGCTGTGGTCAACTCCCTAGCTATCTTGCGGAGCCAATCATCTGCTACTATCGGCTCGGTGCTACTGGAAAACACCAGCGGATTCAGCCTAAGAAAACGGGCTAAGTGGTCAACAGGTGGTGGTGGTGGTGGGTTGTTGTTGTTGTTCCCTTGATTCTGATTCTGAACTAGCAACTGCATCAGGGTGTTCTGCTGCTGGATCAACTGGGTGAGCTCCGGCGGAAAGGAAAATCTGGGGTCATGTCTCGGAGGCATCTGAGGGTTTAGAAAAGATGAGATATAAGAATAGAGGGGGTCTAAAGGGAAAACACTACCCATATGCACATGAGGCAAAAGCACACAATTCACTTCAATCAATCAAACAAGACATACAATCGGTCTAACTATCGCAAAAGTGCTCGGACTACTATATTTACATGGTGGGCTACTACTACTGATGAGGTGGTCTACTAGAAATATTCTACGGTTGTAGACTCCATGATATCTGCTCCTGCTTCATCCACATAGTCATCATCACTACTATCTTGCTCCGAGTCGGTGGCGTCAATGATGATGTAGTCCTCCGGGCTAATCTCCTTGGGTTCCTCGTCTTCATCTACTGGTGTCGGGCCTCCCATAAATATTCCAATCTTCTTGATCAGATCATCATTCTTCTCCACCAATACTTCAATTTCTTCTTCATAATCTTCATGTGTAGCCTTGAGTTCTTCCTCTAGTTCCTTAATTCTAGTCCTAGCCTTCTTCAGATCTATCATGTCGGCGCACATCTGATTCTCCTGGCGTCGAATGTGCTGGTTTAACTCCTAAATAAAAGCTGCAATTGATCTATCTTTCCTGGTGCTGATCATCTCCCAGTGTTCATCTCGGCGCCCACAAATCTGGTAGATAGTATCCTTAAGATCCTTGCGGTAGACTTCTCCAATGCGTCCCATGGCGATGTGAGCTGCCGTGCTCTTTCCTAGACTCCAAGTTGGGGCATCAAAAGAAAACTCTATGGGCTCAGTGACTGGCATGAACGTCCTTCCTGGAACTTGAACTTGAATCATCCAGCGCTCTTCTTCAGGTAAAGTGGCGTTGTAGGTTCCCGTGAAGCTTGGTATTCCTATGTTCAGGTATCTAGTGACTTCCTTCAAGTGGCGTCCAAAGGGTGTATCTTCATCTGGTTGTGTGAACTTGTTCCTTGCATCCGCCATCCTAAAGAGTAGAAAAGATGAGAAGTCAGAAGAGAAGAGAGCGAGCAGTGATCTAGGTCTTTAGCTTAGTGGTCGTGTCCTATAGTCAGCGTGTGCTCTGATACCATCTCTGTAGCGACCAGACCTCAAACAGTCTGCTGTAGCGACCAACCTCAAACAGTCTGATCTGTGCTCCGGTGTCATCCCTGGATCAGTAATGCTGACACCACACAGTTACTCGGAGATTTATAGCAGAGTAGAAACACACTTATTACATCGAGTGTCTCAAAAGAGAACTTACAAATAAATATGGCTTAAGGCCATCTAATAACGATAACAGCGGAAGGCTTGGAAAGTAAGTGAGTCCATCAACTCCAACGGCATCACTGAGTATAGAACCACGACCTAAAACTCCTCAATCGTCGTCTGAAAAGTCTGCAACATTAACGTTGCCAGCCCGAAACGGTCAGCACATGGAATATGCTGGCAAGAAACACAAGAGAATAATGGAATGCAACAGCTATACTATATGCATATTTGGCTGGTGGAAAGCTCTATGGTTACAGTTTTTGCGTAAAGCCAATTTTTCCTACTTCAAAGGAATAAAATAATTACTATCATGATGGTTGTTAAACATGAATGGTTGACAGCATCTCAATCCCAATTAAGTCATCATTAAAACCCATCAAATGAATTTAGAGTAACATGTTGAGATTCACATGATAATCAGGTACCAGATACTCAAGATGTCCATAACCGGGGACACGGCTAACCATGATTAGTTTATACACTCTGCAGAGGTTTGCGCACTTTTCCCCACAAGACTCGATCGCCTCCGTTTGGTTTCTCGCACTACAGGGTGTTTGAGAAAACGGATGACCGAGACACAGTCTTTCAGAAGCGCTAGCACCTTACGACGGGTAGACCGGTACACCTACTTTCCCCTACATCTGCTAGTCTACCACTGTAAGAGTTCGCACAACTTAGTCAAGTATGCCAGAGCCCATAATGGCTTGTGGCTGCACTCGGAAGTTTCTAGGATGAATAATCTCATGATCCCTTTGAGCCTGGGTGGCGGTCCAAAACAAAACAGGCAAGTCCTGGTAACCCCAGGTGCCTCAATCCACCCAGATGTGTGTTAGGTTGCCACCTTAGATAAACCCTTAATTATAAATCTCACATCTGTCATGAATATCACTCACCCAATCCACGTCTACTGGCACAGCATGGCATAGTAAGCAAACGTAGAAGTAACTCCCAAAGGTTTGATAATAAACAGGTAATAGGTACTACCTCATCTACTTCCCATCCCACAATTTAATTAGATCCTAATAATGCAATGTGTGAGGATTGATCTAATGCAATAAAACTGGGTTGTAGAAAAAGGTATGATCAAAGTGTTACTTGCCTTGCTGATGATCCGTGAAACCTAGAGATTCGAAATAACAGGCGGCGCACTCCGGGTATTCTATCGCAAGACAAACAAACAAGCATACAATAAGTACTCATCTAATGCACAGGTAAAACTCAAATAGAAGATCTAACCAGAAAGTTCAACTTAAGAACCCTGGTTTGCAAAAAGAATCAAATCAAACGAAGCAAAAGAAATCAAACGGCAAAAGAAAACAACTTCGTTCTAGTAATCTGGATCTAAGGCAAATTTTACAGTAGCAAAAACATGTTTAAGTTGATTATTCGGAAAGAGGGTTTCGAGACGAAACTCCAGGCGCTTGAATCGCCTGATTCCGATAAACGAGCGAAAAGTTATACTAAACGAAAATCGGATCAGAAATCGTGATCAGAAAATAACCGCGGAAAATCCGCGAAAAAGAAAAACGACGAACAGAATTTTTTTATTAAAAAAAAACTGCACGGAAAACGAGGCGGCGGCGAACCTCGAAAGGCGCGCGGCTCCGGCGGCGGCGGCGGGGCGGCGGCTAGCTAGGGTTTGGCTGGGGCTGGGCTCCTCCTCGCGGCTTCGGCGCCTTATAAAGGCCCCCGGGCGGAGTTTCCTGGCCGGTTACGGCCCGAGTCGGTTCGCGTTTTTTTTTAAATCCGCTCGGAAAGAAAAATAAAAAGAAATACTAAACGGACTCCAAAAATCACGAAATAAATTTTTCCGGGTTCCTAAAATCAAGCCCGATAAAGTGAACATTTATCTGGGCCCAAACTACAACTTTGAAAAACGCGCATTTTTCCTAAATTCAAATAAAAATACCGAAAAACTCCGAAATAAATCTTATTTGATTTTTTTATTAAATCCTCAATATTTCTATATTTTGGGAAAGTCATTTTATTCTTCTATATTTTGGGAAAGTCATTTTATTCCCTCTCTCATATTTTTGTAATAGAAACAATTGATGATAAAATAAATAAAATCAAATGATCCTGTTTACATAATTTGAGAAACTCAAATATGTAAATAACGAAATCCCCAACTCTCTCCGTGGGTCCTTGAGTTGCTTAGGATTTTCTAGGATCAAAACAAAAAGCAAAATAAAATATGATATGCATGATGACCTAATGTATAACATTCCAAATTGAAAATTTGGGATGTTACAACCGGGTTGGCGAGCCATTCTGGAAAGAAAACTTCCATAATGAAGCCGGCTGCTAGAAGTCGGGCTATCTCTTCTCCTATGATCCTTCTTTTCTCCTTCGACAGTCGGTGGAGGGGTTGTTTGACTGGTTTTGCGTCTTCTCGGACGTGTAGCTTGTGCTCGGCGAATTCCTTCGGAACGCCCGGCATGTCCTTGGGGGACCATGCAAAGATGTCCCGATTCTAATGGAGGAAATCGGCGAGCTCGCCTTCCTATTTGCTGTTTAGGTTTGCCCCGATGACGGCAAACCTCTCTGGGTGCTCGGGGTCAATAGGTATCTTCTTCGTCTCCTTGGCCGGCTGGAAAGATCCTTGGGCATCATACTCCTTGGGATCGGGCGACAAGGCCGACTGTTTGCCGGCCATGGCCACGACTCGGTCCAACATCTTCTTTTCTTCGGCAATCACAAGGGACTCGGCCAGCCGGCTGCTGGCTGCTACGCACTCGGAAGATTTCTTGTAATCGCCGGCTATGGTGATGATGCCTTTGGTGCTCAGCATCTTCATCTTGAGGTAAGCATAGTGGGGAACAACCATGAACCTGGCCAAGGCAGGTCGGCCAAGCAATGCATGGTAGGGGCTCTCTAGGTCCACCACTTCAAACCAGATCGCCTCCCGGCGGAAATGCTCCTTGTCCCCAAAGAGTACATCAATCTTGATCTTGCCAATGGGGGCGCAGGACAGGCCGGGTACGATGCCATGGAACACAGTCCGAGTAGGAACGAGTTGCTTCGTCTTGACGTTTAGCTTCTCCAGGGTGTCAAGGTACAGGATGTTGATGTTGCTCCCGCCGTCTATCAGCACGCGGGAGAAACGGGCGGCGCGTCTGTCCGTTGCAAGGGTGGCATCCAGAACCAACGCATAAGAGCCGGGAGATGGCATCACCTCTGGGTGGTCGGCCCGGCTCCAGCTGATAGGTTTTTCTGACCAATGCATGTACTCGGCAGGGTTGGCAGCGACCATGATGACCTCCTGGTGCTCTCGGCGTCTGCCGCGCCGGTCTTCGGGCTGGCTTGTAAAGACGACATAAGCGGCATGCTCATCGGGGAACTCATCATGCACGGCTTCGACTGCAGGCCGAGCGGTCGGCGGCTGCGGAGCCGGAGGCGGCGGACCGGCAGGCGGAGGCGGCGCGAGCGCTTCGCCTTTGGAGATTCGGGTGAGCCAGTGGCACTTCCGGGTTGTGTGGTTGGACGGCTTCGCGCCGCTGTGGAACTTGCATGGGGCGTCGAGAGTTTGCTCGTAGGAGAAGGCCGGCTGCCACACCGGCTTGCCGCCCCTCTGCTTCTTGGGTGCGGGCCGCCCTTCGGGCTGCTCGTCTTCGACTGTGGCCACCTGCCGACTGGTGGAGGGCGGCACCGGGCCCTTGCGCTTGTGGTCGTTCTGGTGTGGGCGTCGGCTGGAGTCCCCAGCCGGCATCTTGGGCGCCGGGTTGAGTACTTTCCTGGACGCGTCTACCCGGAGCTCGGTCTTCATTGAGGAGTCGGCGGTGGCATACTTGTCCGCTATGTCCAGTAGCTCGTCGAGGGTAGTCGGCTCGTCGCATAGAAGCTTGTGCTTGAGGAGGGTGCCTTCTCGGCACCCGGCAGTGAAGTATTCTATGGCTTGCACCTCGTGCACCCCTTCGCAAGAGTTGCGGAGCTCGGCCCAACACGTGAGGTAGTCACGAGTGGACTCGGCGGGGCCTTGTACACACAAGGAGAGCTGTCTGGGCTTGGGAGCCCGCTTGTAGGTGCTGGTGAAGTTGCGGACGAAGGCTTCTGTGAAGTCTAGCCAGCTGTTGATGCTGTATGGCTTGAGGCTGTTGAGCCAGGTCCGCGACGTGCCTTGCAGCATGAGGGGCATGTACTTCATGGCAACGGGCCTGTTGCCGTTTGCTATGCTAACCGCCGTGGAGTAGTCGATCAACCAATCTTCCGGCTTCACGGAGCCGTTGTACTTGGGCGTGTCTCTTGGGAGCGAGAACCCTTTGGGGAAAGGCTCGTCGCGGATGCGGGGGCCGAAGCAAGGCGGGCCGACATCATCTTCTTCTTCCAGCGCTAGGGATCGCGCTAGGCGGTCGATCCGATGGCGGGCGTCGTTCTCGCCGACTCCTTCGTGGCGGCCTAGTCGGCCGCTGAGAGTCGGATGCACAACAGGCGGTGGGGTGGGATATCTCTCCCCACGGGGCCGAGGCGGAGGCGGGTTGCCCCGCCACTCCACGGCCCGGGGATGGCCTTCTGTGTCTCACTCGATGGAGATTCGGGTTCGGCTTCGGCTGGCAGCCGCCTCTTTCTCGTGCCGCGCGCAGGTTTTACCCGCAGTCGGCGTCCGGGACGTCGCGGTGTGATCTCGGCGCGGGGGAGGGCTTTCCGCGTGGGCATCGGCTTCGTGCCGCTGCGCGGTTGCATCGATTAGTTGCTGGATGCGTCTGGTCATGTGGGGGAGTTCTTCGGCCCCCATTCTGTCTAGCTCGTCTATGGCCGCCTGGGCGGCACGCAGGTTCTTGAGTGGAGTGGCGTAGACTGGGCGGTCGACTCCTAGCGTGTCGGCGACGACAGCGCCGCGCTGTCTAACAACGCCGGCCCGGCTGGGCCCGCCTAGGGGCGGCGTGCCAAAGGCGGCGCGGTCGGCTTCGCGCCGGTGGGCCTCAGTGAGGCGTCTCATGGAAGCCAACTTCCGGCCCTCCGTGAGGAGGGCGAGGCGGCGAGCCTCCAGTGCTTCGGCATCGGCATCGGCCGGGAGGGGGATGGTCAAGTCATGGACCGCCGTATGCGGGGCGTCGTGGGCGCTCTCGTCAGAAGCGTCGCCATGGCCGATGACCATCACCTCAGTGGTGATAGCGTCGCAGCCATCGGCCCGGGGAAGCGGGTCGTTGTAGATCGTGACGTCGGTGGGGAAAGTGTCGAGTGAGGCCGTGTCGGAGTCGACAGGCATCGGATCGGTGGAGCCAACCGACTCCAAGTCCACAACAGGCTCACCGGAGACGTGGAGCTGGCCGAGGAGGTTGATGAGGTGGTCGGTGCCCGCATCAGAGGCGAGCTCGTCGGAGATGAGGGTCTTGTCAAGGAGATTGGCGAGGCCGATCGCTGCGCAGACGTTGGTGAGGCCTTGCAGCGCGTCGTGGCAAGTGCCATCGGGTGTGCCGGGCTGGCTACGCTCGCTGGGGAGGAAGAGGGTTCCCGTCCAGAACATGTCTCTGGGCGACGGTGCACCTGGCCCCACGGTGGGCGCCAAATGTCGGGTGGTAGGTGCGACATATGCCAACGGGTGGCTTATCATTGTGGCAACCAGTAAGACGTCGCCGGTGTCTAGAAGCGGGATGAGGCGAAGACATGCACGCCGACGAATCTTACCCAGCTTCGGGGCTCTCCGTGGAGATAACACCCCTACTGCTGCTTTGCGGGGTCTCCGCATGATCACTAGATGAACAAGTAGCTACACGATGCTCCTTGAGCTGTTTTGTGAGGAGAAGTAGAGCACGGCTAGCCCTCCTCCCCTCTCTATGTGGTGTCTAGAACTAGGTTGGATCAACCCTTTGCATGGGTGTCCCGGGGGGTTTATATAGGCCTACCCCTCGGGGGTGCAATGGTAATCCGGCTGGGCGTGGGGCCCAGCCGTATGTGGCTACACTCGCCGGCTTCTGCGCCGGCTGCTGGGGCCCGCCGGCTGGTGGGTCCCGCCGGCTGCCGGCTCCTTGGTCGACAGGCAGGCCCCACTATCCAGGGCCTTGTCGGTGGCTGGTTAATGTTGCTCAATCCTGGTGACGAGGGCTTCGCCGAGGTGGGCGTGGCTACAGTGCCGCCGTCCGGCGGGTGATCGCTGTAGCCTCACCGCGTCTTGTCTCCTTAATGGGGCGTCTCCTTCGAGGGAGGTGGCAAGCCGGCTATGGAGAGCCGGCTCTGTCTTGGGCCGATTGGGGGAGGCCTGGCCGCCTTCAGGTGTCTCTCTGCCTGAAGGGGCCCACCGCCCGTGGGCCACACTAGCAGCCCGTCATGGATGACATCAGGGTCAACATGGCAACAGTGCCGCGCTGGACGGGTCATGGCCACCCGTACGGCGCACTGTGCCAGGCATGCTCCGGGATTCGGGGGTGGCAGGCTTTACTGTAGCCACGCCCCGTCACATCGCCGTTATGTGGATGCAGACTTCGAGGGTACGATCCTGACCGCTTTGTGGGTGCCGGCTTCTTGGAGTCGGCCTTCTCGCGGCCGGCTTCTCGGAGCCGGCCCTCCCGCGGCTTTCTTCATGAGGGCTAAAGTTGGGTCACCTTCCGATAGCCGGCCTGGGAGACAGCCGGCAGGGGGAAGGCGGCCCCATGTCTTGGATTCTTGAGGGCCGGATCGGCTCGCAATTTTTTCAGAAGGGCCAGGGGGAGCCGGCTAGGCTACCCGTGGTCATTTACTCCGACAAAGAGATTCTGCTTCTGCACTTAGAGATGAAGTTGACATGTTGAGGAAGCAAACAACACAATCACAAGCAGTACTCAAGACAACCATTAAATATTTGGTGGATTTCAAAAGAAGTAAGCTGAGACTGACCAGATTGTTAAGGTCCTGAAGGGAAAAAGGAAATTAAATTCCTACTTGGTAAATCATAGGTGAAATGTTCTTTCCATAGTTGAATAACCTTTGTGTTGTCTGTTCATGTAATCAATCAAACCATTTGTTTTAGAGATCATGTAATAATTGTTTTTTTGGTTTGTAATTTTATTTGAGCACAAGTCTGTATTAATTGATAAGACTCGGAGATATTTCATTTGGATTGCTATGCCAGACCTACAAATATGCCAATCGGGCTGAATGTGCATTCAATAATAGTAGTAGTATAGATGGACCATAAGTTGCACGCATCGAAAAGGGCCAAGATGCTAGCTAAAAAAAGGATGATGTTGTAGCCAAAAAAAGTACAACGGCCTAGCTTATGTATGTTAGTTGATATTATTGACCCATATATTCTATAAGTGTTTATATGTCTGTTAGTTCTGTACATTCTTGGTTGATTGACTCAATATTTGAATCTTGATACATCGCTTGTGTACATATCTAAATGGGAGTACACATTATGCTGCGTGTGACATTTGAGTTGGACATGAAGTGTTCTAAATATTCGAATTCACCTTAAACTAGATTCTAGTTTCTGAATTTGAGTATCGGCATTTGTAAATCATATTCATATATGACAGTGGAATACATCTTTGTCGTCCTTTTGAAGATATATAAAAACACATAGAATGATTTATAAAGATTCATATAGGAATACAAAATAGATTCGAATTTAGTTGCCAGGGTAAACGTGGATGCTTATTGTCCCAAAATTCGAAAGAAGCAGCAAAATGTCCACTCCCACGTCGGCTGCCCGAAGCCAAGTGTTTGGGAGATGGAAATTACCGTCTACCCATTACACAGACAATCCATCGGCCCGATTCCACTGCTCTAAATAGGGGTAGGTTAGTAACTTCAATTAGACGTGACACGACCGCCTCTGATCCCATTCCGACATGGTGGGCGTCAAACATGGGCGGCAAACCTCATTTGATTCAAGCTCGTCCGAAAGACCTCTGTTTCTCCATCAATTACCCATTCCGACACGGTGGGCGTCAAACATGGGCGGCAAAACTCATTTGATTCAAGCTCGTCTGAAATACCTCTGTTTCTCCCTCCATTACCCATTCATACACGGTGGACGGCAAAACAAACTCGACTCGGCCGAAATCGATGTAGGCAAATATTTTCAATAGGGGCAGGTTTGTAACTTCACTCAGACGTGACACAACCGCCCTACCTGTCAGCCCCGTTCATACACCGTGGGCGCCAACCATGGGCGCCAACCACCCTCTCCTCGCCCGAAATCGCTCTGGGCAAATATTGGAAAGATGCGAGATTACCGTCCTATCCCCAACCGACGAGACGTCCAAATTTTAAATGGGGGCTAAGTTCGTAACTTTCCCATATTTCAGACAGGCGCGTCCCAAAAACATGGTTCCCCATACCTCTCCCTCCATTTTCCCATTCATACACCGTCCGCGCTAGAACACCCCATCCCCACACCAGCCTCCGTCCGCCACCCCATCCATCGCCACCGTCCTCCACCACATCCATCGCCACCGTCCTCCACCATGCCGGAGCGCCTACCAAGACCGCATCGTCCATTGCTAGAGATGGACGTTTCTCATCCACGGCGACAGACCAATAGCCTTGCATCGCGTCCTCTCGCTTCATCGGCGCCGTCGTCCTCTTTGTTGGGGCCGCTCACACGACCTTCTCTTCCACCGCAACGGGTCTTATCCCCGATGCACCCGTCTACCGTCGCAGATCTGCTTCAACACCACCAACATCCATCGCACCCCCGATGCCTACACGGCGCCATAAGAGAGGTGGTACTTCATATCTCCTCAACTTTTTGATCTCAACCAGAAAATAGATCTTAACTTGGTTACTCTACTTTCTTTTCATCTCTTAGAATTTAGTTCTTAGTTTGAAGCAAACAATGGATGCTAAATATCATTTCTCCGGTTTGCAACTTCAAATCTGCCATGGCACAGCCATAATATGATTTAATTGATCATACTTAGGGTTTAATTGATCATGTTGGTTCCGTGGTGGTTTCTTTAATAGAAATCGGAGGGGAAACCCTCTTTTGCTAAAAAAAATATGCTTAGAGTTTCCCCCTTTTATGATCACTATACGATCAGAATACGTGCTTCGTGTCATAATAACACTCCTCCACCCATCAAGCTAAACAAGCTTAGTTGTTCAAATACGAATCTGATATTATTAAAACAAAGTTGTTTAATTGGTCAACTAAATGTTCCTAAATTAGTTTCGAAAATGCATGTTCGCCGATTGGGTGTGTATCTCTACAGGGTGCCCACGGTGGGCTGGCCCACCCTTGGATTTTGGGTCGTCCCAAGCCCCGATTCCCCTCTGTTCTGCTGTGCACTTCCGATCTCTACTCGCCCCCAGCCGCCTGCCTCGCCGGCGACTTGCCGTCACCGTACGGCATGACTCTAGGAGGAGACGCCGGACTAACAGGAGGCCAGGAGTCGCTCGCCCAATAGCGTCACCTCGCATTGGCGACACTCTGTTCCCTCGCATTGGCGACAAGGACAAGGTTCATGCCTATCTGGTGGACATGATGCTCCTATGCGAGGAGGCACGTACGTCTCAGACTCAACCACTTGGTGTCTCACACATCATGTGGTGTGAGCTTTGGTTTGCAGTGTACACCCGCAAGGTACCTATCTATGGACCATACCTGTTTCTGTTGATCTCCACGACTTGGGAGAAGTTGTACCCTGGTGATGAGTTCCTTGCTCCAGACTGGATTCGGCATGAGTCCATCAGTCTCCGCGTCAAGCCCAACTGGGCCAACACTACTACTCGTGCTGAGGCGTCTGCTGCTAGGAGGGCTGTTGATGAGGAGGAGGCTCGAGCAGAGGATGTTGCTGAGGACCATGCTGCTAGGTCTTCCCAACCTTCCTCTGAGCCCTCGTGGGCCAAGAAGTTGAAGGACAAGATGAAGACTCTTTTCTGTATGCAAGCAAAGGGGCAGTATAGGACTCACATGGCATCCAAGGAGAGTCGCCGCCGTGACAAGAAGGTTATGAGGCTCTTTGGAGAGGACGTCTCTGGCGGTTCTGAGGATGCCATCACGCCAGAGGCTGCATGGATGGCGAAGCAAGGCTTCAAGTGGACTAGTTCTGAGGAGGACATCGAGGAGACCGTCCCCGCCGCCGAGTCTGAGAAGGAGCACGAGGAGAGTTGGGATGATTTCTCTGCCTGAGCCACCCCTTGTGTGTAGGTGTCCTCTCTACCTTTTTGGCGTCTTGATGCCAAAGGGGGAGAGAGTGTAGGGATTTGCGTGCTTGCGAGTCGTGTGTCGTGTTTGGTGTGTTTGCTTTGTCGTTTGGACATCGTTTGCTTTGGTTTGGTTTGCGCCTTTGAAACTTATCCTTCATATGGTGTAAGACATATGCACTCTATCCTATCTTAGTGAGCCTATGGTTGTGCTACTTATATTATGCTCTCGTACTTGATATCTTGTCTAGTGTTAGCCTTACTATTGCAAGATATGCCTTGTCTCTAAAATATAGGGGGAGTTTTGATCCTAGTATGTGTGTCGTGCAGTCCAAAGCACCCATCTTGTTTGCACACATCTAGGGGGAGCTCTTCTATATTCTAGAGAGGAGGGGTTTGCGTTTGCTCAATATTATTTCCCTTTGTGCAAATCCTGTATTGTCATCAATCCACCAAAAAGGGGGAGATTGTAAGGGCATTTTTATCCATAAGATGTTTTGGTGATTGATGACAATTCTTTTGTGGACTAATCATGTGCCTTGAGTTTCCCAGACGTTTCATCGCTAGGCACAAGACGGTTTGGTGCCCCTCGAAGACTATTGTAACACCCCGCATGTAACCTGCCATATTTGTATTCCAACTCTTGCCATTTTCGGCACTAAGTTATGATATTTCCTCGTTGTCGGGTTTTGTCTTCGTTTTGTTGTTGTCTTCGTCTTGCATCTCTTATCATGTCATCATGTGCATCGCATTTGCATACGTGTTCGTCTCATGCATCCGAGCATTTTCCCCGTTGTCCGTTTTGCATTCCGGCGCTCCTATGTCCTCTGGTGTCCCCTTTTACCTCTTTTCGTGTGCAGGTCTTAAACGTTCTCGGATTGGACCGAGATTTGTGATGCGGCCTTGGTTTACTACTGGTAGACTGCCTGTCAAGTTTCGTACCATTTGGACTTCGTTTGATACTCCAACGGTTAACCGAGGAACCGAGAAGGCCTCGTGTGTATTGCAGCCCAACACCTCTCCAAAGTGGCCCAAAACCCACCAAAACCCCCTCCGTCATCTCGGTCGTTCGATCACGATCGCGTGGCCGCGAACCGTGCTCAATTTGGAGCCTCCTAGCTCCCTCTACCTATAAAAAGGCATCTCCTCCCCGAAATTCCGGATCCCTAACCCTAGCCCCGCTCCCTCTTCGCCGCCGGACGACAACCCGCCGACGGATATGTACGCCGCCACCATGCGCCTACTCCTACGCTGACACGTGACACCTCCGCCGCCACCCGCTGCCGCGGCCCGGCGAGCCCGCAGCGGACCCGCCTCCACCCCGCGCTCCCCGCCGCCCGCGCGTCGCCCCGCCGCCGCACTGGTCGCCGCCGACCCGCAGGACACCGCCGCCTCTCTCCGGTCGCCGCCGTCCTACCGCGCCGCCGCCGCCTCGGATCCGGCCGCTCCGCCTCGCCCCGCCTCCTCCAAGCTCCGGCCGGCCCCCTCCTCGACGCCGGCGTCTTCTTCGACGACTCCGGCCACCATCCGCGCTGATTCCAGTGAAGGTCCGGCCATCCTCGAAGAACGTGCCCGCTCCAGATCTGAATCTCGAGGGTTGACCTAATTTTTACCCAAGTCCCAGTTATTTTTAGCATTTTTCATCATGCCATAACTTTTCACCCGTGGCTCCGTTTTGGGCGTGTAGCATATCAAATTGTTCGTCTCGACGAGTACTTCATTTCATTCCATTGCACCATGTTCATTTGAGTTCATCTTGTTGCCCTAAATGCTGTTGCTAGAGTGCTATGCAATGTTAGTTTCAGATTCTTAGCAGAGATTGGACATTTGTCATTTTTGCCATGTTTAATGTGTGCCTCCTATGAATTTGAGCCCTACATGTGTTTTGAAGTATGCCATGCCATCTTTACAGGGGTGTATGCCATGTATTTTTGTGATCTCTGTGGTGACTAGCACAAACATGCAAAGTAGCCCACGTAATGTTGCTGATTCCAGGGACTTAGAATTCTTCTAAGTTTTTGCCCTGTTAATATTTTTATGCCTTGTATTCTTGTTGCTACAGGGTGATCCATGCCTCTTTTGAGCATCTTCAGTAAGGATGTTTTGTAGATATTGTTGGGCTCTATCCATCCATGTCCTTGTATGCAATTATGGAGCACCCTAGCTTGACTCAATCGAGCTCTACTTTTGCTATAAAATGTTCCTAGCAGATTGTTTACATGTTAAGCAATTTTGCCAAGGTTGTTGTAGTTTATCCTTGCATGCTATGAGGTTGTTCTTGCCATGTTTAGCTTCTATGCCATGTCTACTTGCTGGGTGTATGCTTAGTTTGTCATGCAATGCCTTGTGGTGAGTGCATCGAGCTCGTAAACATGCCTACGTGAATCTGTTTTGACATGTTCCAGTTTTCTGCTAAGTCTGAATCTGGTAACGAAAGTTGCTATGTTTACATGGTTGCCATTGCATTTTCTGATCCCTTTTGGCTTATGGTCAGTAAGGGACTTTTGTTGTATGCTTTGAGTAGCTTCATGACATGCCTTGCTTTGCCATGTTATGTTCCTGTAGCATGTTGTTATCTTGCTCTAAACATTGCTTCCTGATGTTAAATTCCTGACATGTTATTTTCACTAAGTCTGTAACATGTTATCTTTTGCACTTTTTCCATGCTTGTTTGAACCTGCTATTGAGTGAATTAGCCGTAGCTTAGTGTTCATCTTTTTTCAAGCATCTTGAGTGGATCACTGCCATGTGCTTTGTGGTTATGTTAGAGTGCAGTAGCTTGTTTTTCTTGATGCATTTAGATGGCCTCGTGTTGTTAATCGCAGCCTCGTGCCATTATTGTTTTGCTTGCCATTGGCAAACCGTGCATCCGATTCCGGTGATCTTTATATCAATTTTGACCGAAATCTACTCATCTTTCCAGCGGCACTCTTGGTTTTCCAAGTTGAGGCCAGGTTCAATCTTTCCTTTCCGAAACATGCATATGCATCGCATATCACATCCCGCATATCATGCCATGTTTTGCATCATGTTGATTGCGCATTGCACCGTGGTTGATTGTGTCCCCCTTTGCTTGTGTTCTTGCTTTGGGTAGAGCCGGGAGACGAGTACGTGATCGAGGAACCAGTTGAGTACGCTTACGAGGATCAAGCTAACGTCAACTCGGAGAACTTTGCAGGCAAGATGACCATACCCTCGAAATCACTTCTATCTTTGCTTGCTAGATGCTCGCTCTATTGCTATGCCTATGCTACGATACCTACCACTTGCCTATCATGCCTCCTATATTGCCATGTCAAACCTCTAACCCACCTTGTCCTAGCAAACCGGGCCAGTGCTTCTCTAAGTGTTTGTCCAACCCAGAGCACCGTGCGGGGCCATCCCTTGGCAACTTGGGTTAAGTTGGCTCCCATACGCTTAGCTTATCCGGTGTGCCCTGAGAACGAGATATGTGCAGCTCCTATCGGGATTTTTCGGCACAACGGGTGGTCTTGCTGGTTTAGTTTTACCATTGTCGAGATGTCTTGTAACCGGGATTCCGAGTCTGATCGGGTTGTCTTAGGAGAAGGAATATCCTTTGTTGGCCGTGAGAGCTTGTGATGGGCTAAGTTGGGACACCCCTGCAAGGTTTTGAACTTTCGAAAGTCGTGCCCGCGGTTATGGGCAGATGGGAATTTGTTAATGTCCGGTTGTAGAAAAACTGAAACTTAACTTAATTAAAATGAATCAACAGAGTGTGTGGCCGTGAGAGTCTCTTTTCGGCGGAGTCCGTGAAGAGAACACGGTCTCGTGTTATGCTTGAACGTAGGTTGTTCTAGGATCACTTCTTGATCATAGTTTCTCGACCGTGCCTTTGCCTTCTCTTCTCGCTCTCATTTGCGTATGTTAGCCACCATATATGCTAGTGCTTGCTGCAGCTCTGATACGTCTCCAACGTATCTATAATTTTTGATTGCTCCATGCTACATTATCTACTGTTTTGGACTATATTGGGCTTTATTTTCCACTTTTATATTATTTTTGGGACTTACCTATTAACCGGAGGCCCAGCCCAGAATTGCTGTTTTTTTGCCTATTTCAGTGTTTCGAAGAAACAGAATATCAAACGGAGTCCAAACATAAAAATCCTTTTTGGAACGTGATTTTCTTCTCGGATAAGACCCAGGAGACTTGGACCCTACTCCAAGAAGTACCGGAGGCGGTTACGAGGGTAGGGGGCACACCCGCCCCCCCCCCCTACAGGGCGCGCCCCTGCCTCGTGGGCCCCTCGATGCTCCACCGACGTACTCCTTCCTCCTATATATACCCACGTACCCCCAAATGATCAGAACAGGAGCCAAAACACCTAATTCCACCGCCGCAACTTTCTGTATCCACGAGATACCATCTTGGGGCCTGTTCCGGAGCTCCGCCGGAAGAGGGCCGTCATCACAGAGGGCTTCTACATCATCATAGCCCCTCCGATGAAGTGTGAGTAGTTTACCTCAGACCTTCGGGTCCATAGTTAGTAGCTAGATGGCTTCTTCTCTCTTTTTGGATCTCAATACAATGTTCTCCCCCTCTCTTGTGGAGATCTATTCGATGTAATCTTCTTCTTTTGCGGTGTGTTTGTTGAGACCAATGAATTGTGGGTTTATGATCAAGTCTATCTATGAACAATATTTGAATCTTCTCTGAATTCTTTTATGTCTGATTGGTGATCTTTGCAAGTCTCTTCGAATTATCCGTTTGGTTTGGCCAACTAGATTGGTAGTTCTTGCCATGGGAGAAGTGCTTAGCTTTGGGTTCGATCTTGCGGTATTCTTTCCCAGTGACAGAAGGGGCAGCAAGACACATATTGTATCGTTGCCATCGAGGATAACAAGATGGGGTTTATTTCATATTGCATGAATTTATCTCTCTACATCATGTCATCTTGCTTAAAGCGTTACTCTGTTTTTAACTTAATACTCTAGATGCATGCTGGATAGCGGTCGATGAGTGGAGTAATAGTAGTAGATGCAGAATCGTTTCGATCTACTTGTCACGGACGTGATGCCTATATACATGATCATGCCTAGATATTCTCATAACTATGCTCAATTCTGTCAATTGCTCAACAGTAATTTGTTCACCCACCGTAGAAAACTTATGCTCTCGAGAGAAGCCACTAGTGAAACCTATGGCCCCCGGGTCTATTCTCATCATATCAATCTCCATCACTTTAATCTTGTTTTGTTTTTACTTTGCCTTTTACTTTTCACTTTGCATCTTTATATCAAAAATACCAAAAATATTATCTATTGGATCTCACTTCCGTAAGTGACCGTGAAGGGATTGACAACCCCTAATCGCGTTGGTTGCGTTGAGCTCTTTGTGTTGTGTAGGTACGAGGGACTTGCGCGTGGCCTCCTACTGGATTGATACCTTGGTTCTCAAAAACTGAGGGAAATACTTACGCTACTCTGCTGCATCATCCCTTCCTCTTCGGGGAAAACCAATGCAAGCTCAAGACGTAGCAAGAAGGATTTCTGGCACCGTTGTCGGGGAGTCAACGCAAAAAGTCAACATACCAAGTACCCATCACAATCCCTATCTCCAGCATTACATTATTTGCCATTTGCCTCTCATTTTCCTCTCCCCCCAATTCACCCTTGCCATTTTATTCGCCCTCTCTCTCCCTATCCTCCCTCTCTATTTGCCTCTTTTTGCCCATTTGCTTTTGTTTGCTCGTGTGTTAGATTGCTTGTTTGTCGCGATGGCTCAAGATACTACCAAATTGTGTGACTTCACCAATACCAACAATAATGATTTTCTTAGCACTCCGATTGCTCCTCTTGCCAATACTGAATCTTGTGAAATCAATACTGCTTTGTTGAATCTTGTTATGAAAGATCAATTCGCCGGCCTTCCTAGTGAAGATGCCGCTACTCATCTAAATAGCTTTGTTGATTTATGTGATATGCAAAAGAAAAAGATGTCGATAATGATGTCGTTAAATTGAAGCTATTTCCTTTTTCGCTTAGAGATCGTGCTAAAGCTTGGTTTTCGTCTTTGCCTAAAAATAGTATTGATTCTTGAAACAAGTGCAAAGATGCTTTTATCTCTAAGTATTTTCCTCCCGCTAAGATCATCTCTCCTAGAAACAATATTATGAATTTTAAGCAACTTGATCATGAACATGTTGCACAAGCTTGGGAGAGAATGAAATTAATGATGCGTAATTGCCCTACTCATGGTTTAAATTTGTGGATGATTATACAAAAAATTTATGCCGGATTGAATTTTTCTTCTAGAAATCTTTTAGATTCGGCCGCGGGAGACACTTTTATGGAAATCACTTTAGGAGATGCTACTAAACTCCTAGATAATATTATGGTTAATTATTCTCAATGGCATACTGAAAGATCTTCTAATAAAGAAGTGCATGCGATAGAAGAAATCAATGTTTTGAGTGGAAAGATGGATGAACTTATGAAATTATTTGCTACTAAGGGTGTTTCTTCTGATCCTAATGATATGCCTTTGTCTACCTTGATTGAGAATAACAATGAATCTATGGATGTGAATTTTGTTGGTAGGAATAATTTTGGTAACAACGCTTATAGAGGGAATTTTAATCCTAGGCCTTATCCTAGTAATCCTTCTAATAATTATGGGAATTCCTACAGCAACTCTTATGGAAATTATAATAAGATGCCCTCTGATTTTGAATCTAATATTAAAGAATTTATTTCTTTGCAAAAGAATTTTAATGCTATGATTGAAGAAAAATTGCTTAAGATTGATGATTTGGCTAGGAACGTTGATAGAATTGCTCTTGATGTTGATTCTTTGAAACTTAGATCTATTCCACCTAAGCATGATATTAATGAGTCTCTAAAAGCCATGAGAATTTCAATT